>NC_056747.1:464826485-465126485 GCF_019279795.1 Protopterus annectens
GGATTACCCTGGCATCGTGTCACCTGACCTTAGTTTCCAGTGACTCTGTCAAGTAGAGCCACTGGAGTGATCCCTGGGGGGAATTTTCTATTTTTCATCCACTCATCAAGATTTCTCTTGAAGAGGCCCAGTGAGGTGCTCTGTTTGACATGTATGGGAAGTCTATTCCATAGCATGGGCAGTCTCTGGGTAATGAACCTGTCCCTCCAGCACGTTCTGTTGATTGTGGTAATGAGATTGAGGTCTCTGGAGCATGTGGTGTGGAGGGATTGTGATTTCTTTAGATGTAGCATTTCTAACAGAGCTGGATCAGACATAGCTTTATAAGTCAAGCAGAGATCGCCTCTAAGTAGGTGATATGAGGCAGAGAATAGTTGGAGTTTTTTGAGTCTGTCCGTATAGGACAAGTGTTTAAGGCCTAGGCTCCTCTTTGTGATGTACTTTTGCAGTCTCTCCAGTTGTTGCAGGTGTCTAGTGAGGTACATGCCAAATGGTGCATTGTAATCAATGATTGGTCTAATGAGAGAAGAGTAGAGGGAGACAATGACCTCTTTCTTCCTGGATGCAAAACCCTTAGTGATGAGATGTGCCACATAGAAGGACTTTCTGACCACAGTGCCAGTCTGGTGGTCAAAAGAGAGGTTGCTGTCAACCTGTATTCCCAGATCTCTTGTAACCCCTTCTGTGTTCAGTGGACTACCATCGATGTGGTAGTTTATGGGAACTGGGTTTTTCCCAAAGGGGATGACAACACAATTTCTGGCATTGAGCTTAAGGCCATGGTTCTGACACCAGTCGTTGGTCTCAGTGAGGCCTTTCTGTAGGATGTCAACATCACTTGGGGAGTTAATAATAGCTCCCAACTTGTAATTGTCTGTGAACTTTGTCAGCCAGAGTCCCTTCGTGTTGGACTGGACTTCTGAGAAGTAGATATCAAACAGGAGAGGACCCAGGACCTATCCCTGTGGAACTCCACTCATGACTGGTCGGCAGTCTGACTTGGAGTTAGCTACTTTCACACTGTGGGTTTTATCTGTGAGCCAGTTTGCAACCCACCTAGTGATATAGGTGTTAATGCCTGGCTTAGTGAGTTTTCTGTGATTCCTGAGTGGGGAATGGTATCAAGGCCTTGGCCAGATCAAGGTAGGCTGTATGAACCACCTTGCATTCATCCACAGCTCTGGAGACTTGACTCAAAGAAGTCAACCAAGTTGAGCAGGTATGATCTACCCTTTACAAATCCAAACTGTGTGGGATCCAGAGTTTGGAGATTCCCTATATGATTGTTTATTAGGACCATGATGATGTGTTCCATAGCTTTGCATATCAGACTTGCCAGGCTAATGGGGTGATAGTTCCCAGGGTCGTTAGTCGCTCCTCCTTTGTAGAGAGGGATGACTATAGCAGTGCGCCATTTGGTAGGGACAAAGCCAGAGGTGAGGCTGTGATTGAACTGGACACACAGGTGAGGTGCCAGTTCATTCTGTAGTTCATGTAGAACACAGCCAGGGTTATTGTCAGGTTCCATAGAAGCTGTATTCTTGGCCTTGGACAGTGCTGTTTTAATCTGTGCAGCAGTCATACTGGGTGCCTGGCAATCTACCGGTATTGTGGTTGGTCCTTTGTGGGGAGTAAAGTTGGCACTGAATCTGTCAGCCAGTATATTGGCAGTATCTGTTGGGTCGGTATAGGAGGTATCATTGTACAGTAGCTCAGAGCAAATCTGGGTATTGCCATGGATGTTCTTTACATAACTATAGAAAGCCTTGTGGTTGTATTAAATATCATCTGAAATTCTGTTTTCATAGCTAGCTTTAGAGAATTTGATGAGGGATCTCAACTTTTTGTTGAGGCTGATAAGGGAGTTTTTCCAGTCTTGGGACTTCACCTTATTCTGCATCAGTTTCCTCCTTCTGTTATAGAGTTTGTTTATGGCAGGGGACCACCAGATTGCTTCCTGTTTTTTGGAGGAGAGAGTCTTGGTTCTACTGGGTATGGCGAGATCCATGCATTTGTGTACGTGTTCATATAGTGCATTGGTGTATGAATCAGCAGTCATGCAACTATTCTCCATTTGCATGGGTGCTGTGAAGTTAGCCATCTCTGTTCTTAGGAGCCCAAAGTTAGCTTTGGAGAAGTTTTTCATGGTGGTTACCTTTGGGGGTGGATTTCCAAGGTGATTAGTTTGTGGTCAGATCTAACAAGGGAGGAGTTGACTATTGGGTGTAGAATAATGATCGCCCATGTTAGTAATGACCAGGTCAAGGATGTTGCTACCTCTAGTGGGGGTAAGAACGAGCTGGTCCAGGGCATTGGAATTAATGAATTCCAAGAAATGTTGGGCAAGTGTATTGGTATATGAGTAGTTTTCCCAGTTAATGGAGGGGTAGTTGAAGTTGCTCAGTATGAGTGTGTTAGGCTGGACCCTAATATTCTCCAGGATGCTTAGGAATGTGGAGTGAGTGTCTTGGGACATGGTTGGAGACCTATAACAGGCTACAGCTTGAATCACTGTCTTACCCAATGTTAGCTGCACCTGAAGTATCTCTGCTGCATTATGTTGGGCTACCAGTCTGGAGGTGTGCACATCCTTTATGAATATGGAAACCCCACCACCTTTGGAGCTTTGGTCCAAGTTCTGGGACCGAAAGGTGTGGAATGAGTTATAGCCTGGTAGTGCAGGGGTGCTTTCTGCTGCCTTGAACCAGGTCTCTGTTACAGCACAAATGTTGATGTTCTCCATTTTAAGGAGTGCTTCGAGCGAGTGCATTTTGAGATTTAGACTTCTAGCATTGAGCAGCATGACCCTCAGACTGCATTTGTTTGTAGCTGTTACTGTGGTAATTTGGTCTTTGGAACACCACCTAAAAAAAGCACTATAGGGGTGGTAAGAGCCTTGGCCAATATGTGGAAGGCCAGGGGTGACAGATGCAGGCCATCTCTGGCAAAGCATCAAGGTCTGTCAGTCATGTCATCCCAAGCAGACAGATACTGTATCCACTTAAAGTGACACCAGAAACTCAGCCAGTTGTTGAAATCAATAATTTTCTGCTTGTCCTGTGGTATCATTCTGGGTGATGGTAGGATGCTGCTCAGGGCTAGGGTTGTTCCCGCCTGGGCTACATAATCCGAGGGCTCCTCCATGTCTCTTTTCATGTAGTCTAGGGAGGTACATCTCAGGTCATTCATACCCACATGTACAATGACAGAGTCATATTTGTATCTGTTGTTGAGGGACCTTAGTGCATGCATTATATGGTGGATCCTGGCACCTGACAGGCAGCTGACTGTTACTTTCTTCTTATTCAACCTAGTGAGTGGGACATCAATGACATTCACTATCGAGTCACCTATGACTAGAATGCTGGGCATGCTGTTTTACCTTAGGGGCTTTGGTTGAGTGGCACACTGTTTAGGAGAGTTATGTGTCTCGTGACTAGTGTTGTGTTGTGGTGGTCAAGTGCATTTCTGCCTTTGAGGTCTCTACTGTTTGGGTAGATTTTTATTGAGAGCCTCCACGAAGGTGGGTGTGTGGTTTGTGTTTTTATGTAAAGGCAGTGCTGGTGTGTGTTCTGGAGGGCTATGTGTTCCATGTGGTGTGGTGCAAGTGTTGACCTTCTCCTCTTGACCAGCTATTCTGGTCTTGGCTGGAGAGTGTGTGGCTTCCAATTTGGATATATAAGTGCATCTCTCACAAGTCTGAGTGCTGGGAGGTTAGTGGAGAGGGTTGTCGGTGTACATGAAGCAGTTGCTACATTGCCTCAGAATGCCCAAGTTCATCAGGTTAACAGGAGAAAGTACAGAGAATTGACCTTCAGACATACCTGGAGGTGTGGGCATTAATAATAAGTACTGGAGCTGTTTCCTGGTAGAACGTTTAGTGCTTGTAGCACTTTTGTGTGCTACAATAATTGCTACAAGAAGTCTGGTATGGTAAAGTGCTAGACTAATAAGCTAGTAAAAGTGCAAGAGAGGAGAGAAATAGCAGATGTAAGCGAAAAATTGAAGAGCAGACTTTGGCACCTCTCAAAAGCTTACAAACAATCCTGTATACAGCAAATCTGTCTCTGGACTAGACTGTCCAAAAGACCAATAAACTACAAATTCTGGGCTAGAAACCACACCTCTTTTGGTAGATAGGCTACCTAGTGCTTACCACTCCCACTGATAAGCTAGAAGGCTTCAAACACAGAAAGGCTTGGGGGGCTCAGAAGCTTACAAACAGTCCTGGATACAGTAAATCGGTATCTGGACTAGACTAGTTACAGAAAAGGTGGGAAACAAGTGCAACACATGCTTTTAGACTATAAAGTTGAAAGAGATGGAAAAAACTGCCCAAAAGGCCAGAAATCACTCCTCTTTTGGTAGATAGGCTACCTAATGCTTACCACTCCCACTGATAAGCTAGAAGGCTTCAAACACAGAAAGGCTTGGGGGGCCCGGAAGCTTATATACAGTCCTGGATACAGCAAATCTGTATCTGGACTAGACTAGTTACAGGAAAGGCAGAAAAAGTGAAAATGTAAGCTTTTAGACCAGAAAGTTGAAGGAGATCATTATTAGTAAAAAAATACGAGCACTCATAAAATCAACTAAGGCCAATTTTGAGAGAAAAATTGCCATGGATTCAAAGGACAATCATAAGGCCTTTTTCAGCTATGTTAGGAACCTGGGTGGAAACTCCCAGATATGCTCAGAATTAGTCCAAAATGATACAAAAATCACTGAACCCACAGACATTGCCAACATACTGGCAGACAGGTTCAGTGCAAACTTCACCCCCCTCTCCCCCCCTAAAGGAGAGATAACTATCCCAGCCGAGTGTAGCCTCCCGGACATCTCAAATGCGCAGGTGAAAGCTGCACTCTCTAAAGCTAAAAACACAGCATCAATGGGACCGGATGGTGTCCCCGGCTGTGTGCTACACGAGCTAAATGAGGAATTAAACCCGCACATATGGCAGCTGTTTAATCTAAGCCTTACAACAGGATACGTGCCCAAGGAGTGGCGTACGGCAACTGTAGTCCCACTCCACAAAGGCGGCGCCTCTACGGACCCTGGTAATTACCGCCCCATAAGCTTAACAAGTCTAGTCTGCAAAGCTATGGAGAGGATCATAATGGAGCTCATAAACAAAGATATAGGGGACTTGCAGACATTGGACCCGACCCAGTTTGGCTTTGTCAAGGGAAGATCATGCCTTTTGAACTTGGTCGACTTCTTTGAAACAGTCACCAAGGCCATTGATGAGGGAAAGGCAGTCCATACAGCCTACCTTGACCTTGCAAAGGCTTTCGACACAATACCCACTCGGGTATTGTAGAAAAACTTACCAGCTTAAATGTAAACCCATATGTCACAAGATGGGTTGCAAACTGGCTTAAGGACAGAACCCACAGGGTTAGAGTTGCTGGCGCTGTGTCAGACTCCAAGCCGGTCACAAGTGGTGTCCCACAGGGCTCGGTCCTTGGCCCCTATTGTTTGGCATCTACTTCTCAGAAGTACAGGCCAACATAGGAGGACTTTGGCTGACAAAGTTTGCAGGCGACTGCAAACTGGGCGCCATAGTGGAAAGTGCATCAGACACGGATATCCTTCAGAAGGGACTCACGGAAACAGATAGCTGGTGCCAGAGCCATGGCCTGAAGTTAAATGCCAAAAAATGTATAGTCATACCCTTCGGGAAAAACAAGGTAACCCCAAGCTACCATATAGGTGGCAATCCACTAAGCACAGAAGAGGTTATCAGGGACCTGGGGACCCAGGTTGACAGTGGCCTTTCTTTTGACACTCACATTGCTAAAGTGGTTAGAAAGACCTTCTACATTGCCCACCTGATCATGAAGGGATTCACATCCAGATCTAGTGAGGTTATTGTTCCCCTGTACTCTTCACTTATCAGACCAATGATCGAGTACAATGCCCCATTTGGGATGTATCTCACCCGACATCTGCAGCAATTGGAGAGACCCCAAAAGTTCCTCACCAAAAGGATAAAGGGACTCCAAAATCTGTCATATGCTGCCAGATTGAAGAAACTCCAGCTCTATTCAGTCGCATACCGTCTGCTCAGAGGTGACATGTGCCTGACATACAAGGCCATGTCCAACCCGGAATTAATGGACATGCTCCACCTCAAAAAATCCAAATCCACCAAAACCTCTAGAGCAAGCGACTTAAACCTTAGCACGGATATAAATAGGACGTGCTGGAGGGATAGATTTATCACTCAGAGACTCCCTATGCTGTGGAATAAAATCCTAGTCCATGTGAGGCAGAGCACCTCGCTGACTCTGTTCAAGAGAAATCTAGACCTGTGGATGGGAGATCGTAGGTTTACCCCGGGAATCATCTCTGTGTCACTGCTGGACAGAGGCACAACAAACTAATGGGCACAGTATTTTTTCATATAAGGGGTGGCGTAAGCCACAAAAATTTGGGCTAGGCTTATAAATGCCTTAGGGCAGATAGCCTAGTATAAACCTATGAACCTATGAACCTATGAGATGGAAAAAACTGCCCAAATGGTCAATAAACAATTTCTGGGCCAGAAACCACTCCTCTTGTGGTAGATAGGCTACCTGGTGCTTATCACTCCCACTGACAAGCTAGAAGGCTTCCCTCTGACACAGAGAGGCTTGTGGGGGGGCTCAGAAGCTTCCATACAGTCCTGTATACAGCAAATCTGTATCTGGACTAGACTAGTTATAGGAAAGGTGGGAAACAAGCGCAAATGCAGACTAATCCTTAAAAATCTACTCCAGTCTTAGAAAACAATGTCAAATGAAGTGCTATCACAAAAGGTTTCAGAAGTTTTAATTTTTGAAGTGATGGAGTGACCCTAGGAAGCAGCTAACTTTTCTCTGTGCCACAGGACTCCTCCCCTCAAAGAGACCTATCCTAATGTATCCTTCAAAGGGACTGCTCTTTTTGACCTTTCTGTAGTGTCATCTGAATAGATGTGAAGAAAATTAGTGAGACCTGTATTATTTTTGTTGCAAAGTTCCAGATAGCACAATACACACTCTCACAGATTCAAAGAAACACACTTTAGCTCTGGTTTAATCCTGATTAGTAACAGCAGAATAATCAAAAACTCTAGAAGGAACTAATGTAGCTTGGTAAGTTTCATGATGATCACATCCCAGAGGTAGGAAAAACTGTCAACAATGAGGGTACACTGTTCTCTTTTAGGAGGACAGCAGTTTAGTCCCTGAAACGTGTTTGACTGACTGTTCCACCCTGGACTCTGGATTCAGATGGAGGTCATTTGTCCTTTGCCTTGAATGCATTGCTGGCCATCATACAAGACAAGTGGATCAGAACAAAAATGCTACCTTCCACACCCTGTCCCTGCCTCTTTTCCAGAACACATTCAAGATTCTGAATCTGGACAAGAAGGTGAAGGGACTGAGGGTTTTCTTTCAGATTTCTGATTCAAACTCAGAGGCAAGCTCAATTTTTTGATTCTCCCTGTTAGGGTTTCTGTTTCTCTGCATCTATTTACAGAATGTGCCAGTGTTTTCAGTGGGAGTAAACTGAGGTTCCTCAGTCCCTTAGAAAATACTATGAGCTGTTACAGAAGGATTTTCTAGAACCTTCACCCATTCCTCTAGTTCCATCAGTTTTGGAGGATGCATGTGTCACTGCTTGCAGTTCTGTTCTGCCATCCCTAAAAAGAGAGACAGAATATACAAAGCTCCTCTGTCTTTTAATTTTTTTATGCACTCATCCCAGACCCCAGCAGCTGTAGCTTTAGTTAATCCTACTGCTGCTAAACATTTGATTAACTCCAATTTTACACTTTTTAGCAAGGATGGGAAGATTATTGATATGTTATGGAAAAAAGTGTATGTATCTTCAACTTTAATTTTCAGAATTTTGAATTGTCAAGTTCACATGTTAAAGTTTATTCTACTTGTGAAAGCATGAGAAATGTTTTGTCTGCAGTTTCTTCTTGTGATGAAAAATTTGCTTTAAATAATTTAGTTTCCAGCATCTTACAGGTCACAACTCATTGTTTACAGCATGTGTATGAGTCAATTGATACTTCTAAGGCTATGACCACTGGTACTGTTTTGAGGAGGTTTGCATGGTGGCATTTGTAGAACCTCTTAGATGTGAAAAATATGATTTTAAATTCTCAGTTTGATAGAAATTTAGTGTTTTGCTTCCTCTGCTGCAAAGGTTATCAAAAAGTGTGATGGAAGGTGTAAGTTGATACAGTGAATTTGTAAAATTTTTCAGCCATACTTTCCATATTTCTGTGGAATTCTCTAAACCTTCATCCAGTTTTAGCAAAGTAAACAGTCTCACTAAAAATTGCAGGTAAAAATACATTTAAGAAGACATGACAGTGGGTTCCAAAAAGGATACAGAAACCCCTGAAAACCAAGGGCAATTCAACAAGTCAGAATGACTATTAAATAAACATTGTACCTGTCCTCAAATTTTCCTTCCACAAAGTCTGAATGTCCACTTTCCTTATTGGCAACAGATAGTTTCGGGTAAATGTGTTCTGAAGATCATTCATCGAGGTTACAGATGGTGTGAGAAAATCCCCCCATTCCGAGGAGTCATTCCTTATCCACCAGACCAGACTCCTCTATTTCCCCCTTCCTTCAACACATGCTATCTCAGGAAGTGTAGAACCAATTCCTCCTTTATATGTTGGGAAAGGTTTTTATTCAAAGATGTTATAGTGTCAAAGAAATAAAATACTTGGAAACCAGTTCTAGATCTTTCTTTCCTAAACCTGGTTGTGATAGTGTCCAGATTCAAAATGGTGTCACTTCACAATCTGTTACCTTTTCTTCCTCTTTAATTTTCCTTGTAACACCAGATTTAAAACATGCTTATTTACATATCCCTATTCATCCAGAGTCTGGATCACATTATCAGTTCTCTGCCTTATCCTTTAGATTATCCGCTGCACCAAGTGTGTGTTTACTAAGTGTCTAGCTCCAGTTATAACTCATTGCAGGCTACAGTATTTTAATGAATTATACTCTTGTGTACACACATAAGAATTAAGTGAGTGTTATTCTCTAAATTCTGTAAAGATTTCACAGTTCCTATAGCATATTAATTCTAAATGCACCAAGAAGCACCAATATTTTACTTCTATGTATACGCTATAAACAAAAATAGGAAAGTAATGGCAATGTTTGGTGGATTGTGATTGTAAATATGTCTTTGGTAGATTGTGATTAGATGCCAAATGGTTGTGTGATTTCTGTTTATCATATAAAATGATTATAGTTCTGCTGTTTTTTAAGCTTTTCCTGAAAAAATCTGTACCACATTAGTCAAAAGTATTAATTAATTAAACATATGTGGCTGGTTTCTAGTGGTCTTCATTTATTTACTTGTATATGCATTTGTAATTATATGTTTGTTTGCATATATAATATAAAACAAAATAATGGCCAGCATAAAAAACATGTAAATAAACTTTTTTAATGAAAAATATCCACAGGGATTGTCATGGATCCTCAAAGCAGACCCTAGTTTTGCAAGTAATGGCTTTGTCATTGTTCAGGTGGGAAAGACTACTGCTGTGAAGTTCTGCATTTGAAATCAACACAACGTAGTCCACCTACACTGAAATTGAAAATGCTGAACAAACCTAACACAATATTCTCTGCAACCGGGGAACAAAAAAATTAATAGCCCATAAAACCACTGACATAATACAACTGTATTGCAGGGGTTGGGAACTATCCCATTCAGCACCATGATTTTGTACAACACTACTCAGATATCCCAGCTCAAATCACTAATTGTCCCAAAATAGACTTACAGTTTCACATCTCTCAAAACAATACTCATCCCCAGACTTCACCTATTTGATACAAGGTGTTTCTCTGTCATGCACCATTTGTAAATGTCAAAGCCACTGTCTGTTACAACCTTCTTCTCATCATGTGCAATAGATGACTACATTTTAATGAATGAATAGTGCTTGTCAGTTGTCATGTGTGCTTTTTATTAAATTGTTAAATCTTCTCTTCTCATTTCCACTGAAACTCTTCATAATTGTTAACAGTCAGCTCCTGCTGATCAGAATGCAACAAGAACACCTTCAAACACCAACAGGTTTCTGAGTATTTCAAAAACTATTCACAACATTTGCATGTTTATTGAGATAAATACTAAAATGTTTTGAACTCTGTATTTTCCTGCAGATTGCTATTCATTAAACCATCTTTGAGTTTTACAACAACACTGTTGTTGGTAAAAATATAACCACTTTCTACTGCCTTTATTGGTTACAGATTGACTTGTAATTGAATGCAAACTAATTCTGTGCTTATGGGATTAGTTATTAAGAAGCTTCTGGTTTTGCATAAGGGCTGCTTTGACATAGTTTTATAGAGTAGAGCAAACCAAAAGTGCTTCACACCAGTTTCTTCTTTGACACTCATTGTGCAGCATGTTTTCCATTCTTTTGTGGTCACAGCAAACTGATGCGGCAATCAGGCAGGACACCTTAAAGTGCTGCATTAGTCTAGTCTATTTAATTGAAGAGAGGAAGACTCCCTGCCTGTTTGACTTTTCTTATTATGTAGAGCACATACAGTAATTGCTTGGATTTGAAAACCCCAGCATCTCTTCTTTGTGCTTCAAGGATTATGTTGCTGTAATAGATTCAGGGGTTTTAAGCAGAAATATTTTTATAATAGCATGATAATTTAAAAATAAAATTTTCTTTTTCATCATATTTTCCAACTGCATTGACTTAAGCTTATCAGGACACAAGAAGTTTTCTTCAGCTGTATAATATCAGTGCCAGAGCAGCATTTGGAATATCCTAGAGAGTCATGACCAAGGCTGGAAACTGTACTACCCCTCTAAACTACCCATGATGATATAAATATATCATTTATGTAATTATCACAGAAATATAAAAAAATGGTAGTGACAAAAAGACAATCCCAATCATCAGTAGCATAGCTAGGGTAGTGCAAGAGGGACAACTTCCCTGAGAGCAAAGTGCTTTGGGGGGCACAATCAACTGATCCCAATCTGTGGGTTTTAAAATCTGGTACTGCATTTATGGTCAAACCTGTGTGCAGCAGTGCTCTGTGTGTGGTCTAAACTGTAGCTATCAGTTTGCTACAGTTTAAAAGTAAAAAAAAAAAAAATCTCTTTTTTCAACTAAAACCTGAACGCCATAGTGCTCAATGCAGCAGTGTTTAAACTGTACTAGCAACTGTCTGCTACAATTTATAAGAAGGAATGAAACATGAGCACCATAGCAATCAGTGCAAGCAGGGTATAAAGTTTAGCAACTATTTGCTACAACCTTGCCTGCAGGTAGCGCTGTAGATCTCAGGTTTTAGTTAATAAAACAAAGAGAGATTTTTTTTTTTAACTTTTTGCTACAATATAGCAAACCATTGCTAATAGACCACACAGAGAGAGCACAGTGCTCGGGTTTGACTGCAAATGAAACAGAGGATGGTTGGGGGCAGGGCACAGAAATGGGACCTGAATGGCTGAGCTGGAGGGATAGGGGTGTATTATGCATCTGGCCACCTGTGTGGTGTGCCAGTAGAAGGAATGTCCTTTTTTTTTCTTTTGCTCTTCACTTGAAGCTGAGGGGGTTGGGCATTGGTTCATGGTACTGGCACAGGGCACCACTTGAACTAGTTACACTTCTGTCTAGCATATATCTTGAAAAATTTCTTGCTTAATTGTTATTCTCAGAATTAATTTGAAAATCTGTAGATTTCTTTTGATCCTTACTGCTTCAAGCAAATATAAAACTGCATTTAATTTTTGTGTGCACTATTTCAATAGGTTGTTCTAAATTATCTGTAAACTTTACACTTTAAGGCAAAGCATTACATCCTTCAGTGTTCATACATTGATGGTTTTGCTAACCATGTTTGTGATATATTTGTATTTGCTTAAAAACTGATTAAATTATCTGGTTATAGCAAGATAAATCTTAGTTGGTCAATGAACCTTTTCCATGGACATCTTGAAGACACAAAACTGCATAGTACTACATACACATTTAAAATGTAAAGACTTAGAGTTATTGTCATTATTATAAACAAGCTCTTGCTGCACAACTGTAACTAGTAGATTGGGCCACTCTCTGTAGTTGTACAGACCTCACATCTGACCTGTTCACCTACCATAGCTTGCTCAGACTCTAGACACTTAAAAATGTCAGGATTAAAGGTAACTTTGTATACTGGCTTAACAATGAGCTAAAAAAATAGATCAAATGGATAATGTATGAAAAACATGGAAAGTTGACCCATGCAGTCATGATCAATATACCTTATTCCAGAAACTTAGAAAGGAGGACAGAATATATATAGTAACACAGGAAAGGCAGCATACAGGAGAAACATGCAGGAGTCTAACAAAAGCATTTTTGCAAATAATAAAAATCATTAGTTTTAAAGACATGCAGGTAGGTGCATGTTTGTGTGTGTGTGTGTGTGTGTGTGTGTGTGTGTGTGTGTGTGTGTGTGTGTGTGTGTGTGTTTGCCTTCTGTGAGGGTTGGGCACCGGGCTGGCAACTCGACCCCATAAAATCTTCACTACCGATCAATCTGTGGACAAGTGATACGCTGTGGCGACCCCTAACTGGGAAAAGACAAAAGACATTGCTTTTATTACTACAAACACAATATTCCTAGAAAAGATAGCTACAAAACTTCTTGCCAGTAAATTGGTTGCCAGTCTTCCCCTAATAATTCAGCCTGTTCTTCCTAATTGGCCAGAAGCTCCACCCTATTCCTCACTGCATAAATACCTTCAGCATTCCTCTTTCTGCTTTAAAAAGGTCACCAAACAGGATGTCTCTGAACTATTAGACAAGCTAGATCACAATTTCATACACAATTGTCATATTGTACATACAAAATTGCTGAGGCTAGGTAGTCAAATACTATTTCATCTTCTTGCCTTTATTGACAATCTCTCACTCATTCCTTATACATTCAATAATAGCTTGAAACACACCCTCATTATCTCACTTCCCAAGGTTCTAGCACCATCATTATTTTCAGACTTTAGACCAATTATCAACCTTTGCCCTACTGCAGAAGTTCTCAAAAATAATCTATTACCAAATGTTAGACTATGTCAGTAAATATGTTTTGTTTGATGGTCAGCATGGATTTTCCACTCTAGGTAGACTACGATCACTTGTTTATAGTCTTTTATTAAGCATATATATGAGAATACCAACACCCAACAAAAACATTGGTAAACTCCTAAAGAGCTTCAAAGTGTCAAATGCTTAGAATGAATTATCACTGTTAGACAGATCTCTAACCCCAATTCTTTCAAAATAACACTAAAGGAAACTCTACGTATATCATGGACACGCTTATGCTTTGACCCAACTTAATCCACCTCCCCTCCTATAATACTATTGGAGCAACCTTTTCTCCTGCCTCTCTCTGCCTCTGCTTCTAATAAAGTCTACTAATAGTACTTCGTGCAGCTTCCACAGATGTAGTCTTGGAAATTTGCTCTTGCCCTGGGCTTATCTCCTGTTTATAGATTTGTTACTTTCTGTTTTACAAACTTATCTATAATTTCTTCTTACTATTGTATGAAACATCATACTGTATTATGCTTTCAATTTAATGACCATTTTCTAGCATGTTGTTTCAATATACATCTCATACATGTTGTAATTTTAGTTATAACTCTGTCATGTGATTACTTTTGTTATTTGTACTTTTTGGAGCTTTTCTTCTCGGGCCTCTGCTGAAATAGGGCTGCTGCCCAGTTAGACTAACCCAGTCAACAAATGTTAAATAAAAATAAAATAAATAATATGGCCAACAGACTATTAACTGGTTCTACTTTTCTTGACATGAAAGTACATTTGAGGTAATGGACCATAGTCGTCTTCCACAGAAGCTAACAGATTGTGGATTTTTTTTATGAGACTAAGATGTAGTTTGTAAATTATCTTACTGGCAGAACATTCAGAGTAAAAGTACCAAAACTTCAAAATGAAACTACCATACTAAGTTAGAGTTCCCTCAGAGTTCCATGCTAGGCCCACTTTTGTTCTTATTATTTCTGAATGTGTTACATTGGAATCTTCCACAACTTAACTGCATCCTTTATGCAGATAATATTGTCATTACACATGCTAGATGGCCCACATGCAAATACCATCACCAAGTTCTGTCAACAGGGCTTCATGCACCTCTGAAATTGGTTCACTATTACCAGGATTGTTATTGCTTCAAAAACACAGTGGGTATTGTTTGGAACCTCAAAATGTATTAGAAATGCCTCTGATATCATTATCACCATCCTCACAAATATAACTCTGCCAGTTATCTCTACCCATAAAAATCTAGGTGATACTTTATACTCTTCATTATCATTTAGCACATCATTAGCAAGGTACTGATATGTCTTAAAATTGCCTATAGAACTGCTATTCTTCTTACCCCATATTTCCTTTTAAAGGATAACCTCACCCAAAGACTGAAAAAACATGTTTACTTCATAATATTGTGATTTTCCAACATTTTAACAACACTCTGGGACTATATATTTGTTATATTTTTATATATAATTCTAGAGTCTGTCCACATGGGGTCTAGCATCTTGATGTGATTTTGATTTTTGTATCTACCTGCTGGTATCCCACAGTGCAGTGTGTGGCTTTGGAAGATTACATCACACAGGCATCTTAAGTGGGGAGCTCCTGTCACTCTATTAACTTTGCATATGGTTTTAGTCAAATCCTGCTTTCTTGTACTCATTCAGGTTTAATTACCATTTGTTGTGGTTCAGTGACTAAATCTGTTTGCCTATTAGGCCATCGCTTGTCAAATTTGTTATTAAGGTGGGGAAGATTAATGTGATTTGAATAAAGTATTTTCTCTCCAAGTACCAGATCTTTTTAATTTTTTCAGAATTAAATAATAAAATGTAATGATTTTGACATATTTGCTTTTAAGATGTCCCCGCCTAATAAGACACACTTCTCTAAATGATGCTGCAGCCAAAAAAGAGACCTCAGCTACATATGTTGAGCATACCTTGCTGGGACCATAGAGGTGTCTAGCCTCATTATTGACATAGGTTCAGAGGTAAGTACTAAGCTAGCTGCCCTTGTGGGTCAATTGCCAATTTCCCTTTTGGTGTTCAAATTAACCTATCACATTTGGTTAGAGACTGGCCTTATCCATGTTAGTAGTACAGGGGGCAGTCGTGGGGTAAATTTTCTGTTTCCCATCCTTAGATCCGAGATACACTTGAATAAGGACAGGGATGAACATTGTTTTATGTGGATGGGGAGTCTGATCTAGAGTAGCGTTATCCCCTGCAGGATATACCTGTCCCTCCAAAAAATTCTGTTGATGTTGCAGAAGAGGTTTATATCCCTAGACCAAGTATTTCTGATGGTCTGACTTACTGAGGTACAGTAAGTCCGTCAGTACTGGATTGGAGGATGCCTTGTATGCCAGACACAAGTAATCTCTTAGTAGTCTGTAGAAGAGAGAGAGTATAGTGACAGGGATTAGAGTTGGTCCATGTAGGACATGTTCTTTAGGCCTCGTGCCCAGTATCTCTGTAGGCATTCCATTTCTTATGTGTGTCTGGATATATATTCTGTTTTTGTTTTTAACAGTTCGGAAGTTTTCAGTTATATATATATATATATATATATGTGTGTGTGTGTGTGTGTGTGTGTGTGTGTGTGTGTATATATATATATATATATATATATATATATATATATATATATATATACTTGACGAAGGGGGCTTTATATTCAATGACTGGCCTAATGAGGTCAGCTCTTTGGAGCGTATTGTTAATATGGCAGTTCTGTGTAATAGATGACTTCTCAAAGGATGCAGTAATGCATTTTTTGGCATTTAGTTTCAGTCCATTACTTTGGCACCAGTTATTTATCTGGGACAAACCTTCCTGCAGGATGAGCAAGTCATTTGAGGATTCAGTGACTGCCACTAGCTTGCAGTCATCTGCAAACTTAGTCAGCCATAGCCATTTGGTATTAGTTTTCACTTCAGAAAAGTAGATGCCAAACAGGAATAATCCCAGTCCAGAACCCTGGAGGACTCCACGGGTGACTAGTCTTTTTGTTGAGGTAACTTCTTTTTTGATTTCCTGCATCCTACCTGTGAGCCATATGACAGTCCAGAGGGTGACATACAGGTTTATTTGCGGTTTAATTAGCTTTACTACTATGCCTGAGTGGGGAATTGTATCAAAAGTTTTGGCCAGGTTGAGGTATGCAGTGTTGTACCATTCTGTCTTTATCCATTGCTTCGGTGACTATTTTAAAAAATCCATCCAGTTGAGTCAGCATAACCTGCCCTTAACGAATCTAAACTAAGACAGGTCCAGTGTTTTGAGGCTCCCCATGTCCTGATTGATTAGTTCCATGATAAATCTTTCCATAGCTTTGCATATGAGGCTGGTCAGACTTATGGGTCTGTAGAAGGTCCTCCCTCATGAAGGGAGAATGACTGTAGCTTTTCTTCATTCGCTTGGTATAATTATCTCTATGGAGGCTGAAAGTGAACAGTGTTGTTAGGGATGTGACAAAATCATGCTTCTTGCTATTTAAGCGGCATCTAGATGTTATTTAAGACATCAAACAACCACCTGTAAAAGGAAAGGCTGGTTCCCCAGTTCTTTCCCACTGTATTGAGATGTAGCTCTCAAGACAATATTTAGACGTTGCTCTTGATTGTTTTCTCAAAATCACTAAAATGTATTCATTTTGTCTTTCTCTCTTGTAATTTGATCATATGCTTATCAAAGAAGCTATACTTTGTGTTTTCTTTTTTTTTCATTGCCACAATTTTGTTTTTCCCTTTTATAATTTCTCCAAGTCTTTTGGGTTTCTAATACCATGATGGGAATGGACCCCATTCCTAAGTCAAAGTATGATTAAAGTTCATGAAATTATTATTGTTTCAGTCTTTGATATTAGCCAGAAGTGGTCTTCGCAGCACCCAGATTGTGTCACAGTAACAACTCCTTCTGCAATTTGTATGGAGCTATGTATATCTGTAACATATCTAAGTATGACTGTAAATTCTTTTTTGTAACACCAGTTGCTTCTACTACTATTGGAACTGTCTGGGTATCCTACCACACTGCCCTTATTTCTGCCTGCAAATCCTGTTATTTTATGACTTTGTGTCTCTGTGTATGTAATACACTGTAGTCACTGGGTGTAGCAGTTTCAGTGATCAATGCTCCTTTTGTCTACTTTTCATGCACTACTCTATCTGGTTTTCTTGCATCTATTTTTTGAACTGTTGGTAATTGGTGATCCCATGTGATATATTTTGCACATTTATCAAGACAAAAATGACATTCTTATATCATCTGAAAAAGGTTTTGACCACTTGCAGTTATACTTTCAGTTCCTCATCTGATGAACTATACAGTTTTAAATCATCTACAAAAATAAGACAAGAAGTTTTTACACTTTATTGGTTTCTGGGAGACAAATTGTAGTCATGACCTAATCTGTTAAGTAGGCAGTTTAGTGTGTTAAGGGCAAGACAAAACAGCAGTGGTGACAGAGATTCACCCTAGAATATTCCCATTTGAATTTTTATCCCTGGAATAATAATTTGTTCTTTATCATGGTTTAATTGAGAAGTGGTTTGCCACTGTTTCATGGTTGCTGTAATGTAATTGATCAGTGTTTATACATTTTTAAGCACTCTTTTTATCCAAGAATGTGGGATACTGTCAAATGCTTTTTTTGTAGTCTGTCCATGCCATATTTAGATTCTTCACATTTTTGCAATTGTCTGTAATGGCTTTATTTAACAACAAATGGTCCGTTGTTCCATATGACTTTCATTTATTACCCTTTTGTTTTAGTGCCATGATTGAGTTTTCTTCTAAATGACTGTAAACTCTGTCAGCATCAATTCCAGTTTATTGTTTGGACATTGTCAGAAGGCAAGTTATTAGTCTATAGTTTTTAGGATAGCTTGCAGATTCACTCTTAAGTAGGAGTATTGTTTTTCCTGTTGTTAACCAGGTTAGTATCTGTTCGGTAAGTGCATATAAATAGTTCTTACTCATGGCTAAATCTTCATGTAAAGATGCTAATGCTTTTAGCCAGAAGTTAAGTACTGCATCTGGGCCTGGTGTTTTCCAATTAGGAGATTTTCTTAATTTTGTTTCAATCTCTCTGGCTGTTACTTCATCCCATTTCATATCCTGTACATTTGAACTTCTTATTCTTTCGTTTACTTCTTCTATCCATTTAGCATCTTTGTTATGTTCCACAGGATCTTCAAAGATATTTCTCTAAATTGTATCTATTTCTTTTTTGGTGGTGTTTCAGTTCTTTTTGTCTTGTTTCCCAGTTCTCTATAAAACTTTTTTTGGGTCACCAATAAATTGCTTATTTTGTACTTTTCTCATATATTTATCTCCATATCTTCTAAGCTTTTCTGCCTGTGCTGATATTTTTGGTTTATTAATTGTGATAGTGCATGATAGATCCTGATTTGTTCTGATACTGTGCATTGATTTTATCACGTCTATCTTTCTGAGCATTTTTGTTGACTTATTCCCTCTTCTATAGTCTTCTAACAGTGACACTTCTTATCTTAATTGCTTTATAGTTTTCTCTATTCAATACTTTCATGATGACATTCCATTTCTCTCCTTCCTTTCCCTTTCAAACCTGTGTTTTTGTGATAAGACTTTATTTGATATTAATTTAACTGTACAGTAATATATATCCTGTTTACTTCTGTTATATTGCATGAATCTCTGTGAACACTTCTAGTTACTGTGTTCATTTGATTTATCAAACTTCTTTTTGGGATTTATAGACTTTCTGTAGTCTATTTCTTTCATTGATCTTAATATGTCTGTCCATCGCTATTGAATCAGCAACTCTTCTCTTTTGATATCATTTTCTTCTAAACTGAGGGCATATTCTTTGTTCTCCATTTCCTGCGGGCATTCTATAGAAAGTTCCAGAGCATCTTCCTGTGCCACATTCTCTTCAGTTTCCTCCTGTGTCATCCATTGCTCTTTCATATGGAAACTCCCTGGCCTATCTCTCCACAACATTGAGTGCGCCAACATTGCCACAGTTTCTTGTTCCTTCCCTTGCTGTGCAACTCCAACTGAATGTTTATATTGGTTTCCTGCGGAAGGTTCCAAAGTATCTTCATAAGGGAACTGATCAGATGTTTCCCACTCCACTGATTTCTCCATAATTTGGGGATCCATTGATCTAGCCTGCTGTGATGTTATCTGAGTTAGATTTTCTACACTAAATCCTTCACTCCACAGGTAATACACAATCTCAGTTTCTATTTCTTTAACTTCACCATTACTAATCCTCTTTTCTCCTTTTCCTGTTTGCTTTCTTATTTTTTTTTGTATTGTAAAATGTTCCTTGTCCAGATGCCTTTGCCTGTATTTCTCTTCAAATATCTTTGGTGCTGCTCTTTTTTTATTGATCACTTTTGCTTTCTCCTTTGCAAAAATATTGCACTATATTAAATGTCTCTTTCTTTCCCATGTCCATATTTCTTCTTCAGATGCTTCCTGCTCCTCTTGTTTCTCCTTCATTTGGGGACTAATTCCTTCATGCTGTGATGTAACCTGTGTTAGACTTTCTACACTAAATCCTTCATTATGCAAGTATTAAATAACTTCAACTTCTATTTTTTTTTACTTCTGCTTTACTAATCTTCTGTTCTACATTCTCTTTGTGAAGTTTTCCATATCTAGATAGATGCTTTTGCCTGTATTTCTCTTTGAATATCTTTGGGGCTGCCTTTTTTGTGTTGATTAATTTGGCTTTCTTCTTTGCATAAATATTGCACCATATCAGATCTCTTTCTTTCTTTCCCAAGTCCATATTTATTTTTAAAACTTTCAAAGGTCTCTAGATTTGTTCTTTATATTTTTACACTTCCTCAGTCACTTTTTTTTTCCAAACAGCACAAGGTTTCTTGGTCTGTATAATGTTTTTCATAAATGTGATCTATTAATGAACACAAATATTTATTTAAAGCTTCTGACAGTTTTTCTTGTGGAAGTATTTTTTCTTTCCTCTAATTTCTCTCTCAATCTTTTTGTATATCTTCTGTCCAGAAATTCTGGGCTTCTTACAGAACAGCAACAATACATAATTGCTTTATTCTCCTATCATCTTTATGGCTCTTTTTGGCTTATCAATTTTTGTGCATTGCTACTTCCTTCTGTAATGGGGGGCTATCCTCCCCCTGGGTCTGGCTAGCCCCATTGTAGGAATGCTTTCATGTCTTGAGGATTCTTCACTGTCATTTTTCCAGTCCTGGCAACAGTGCACCTACCAGGATTGGGCACTTTTTAATCCTGGGTCTTGTGCACCCAGCTATCTTTTTTTTTTTTAATTTACTTCTGTCCATGATATATGCCATGTAAAATATAATCTATATATCAGTGTTGTGAAAAACAGGGTCCACCTCATGAAGGTACTCACCAAGACTTGAGGATGAATTCATTTCCTGTAATACTACTCTCCTTTGTTTGCTGATTTATCATCTCTCCATTTGGAACCCTGTTTTTTTTTTTATAATTTCTCCAAACGTTTTGGGTTTATAATACTATGATGGGAATAGACCCCATTCCTAAGTCAAAGTACAATTAAAGTTCATGAAATTAGTACTGTTTCAGTCTTTGATGTCAGCCAGAAGTGCTTTTCGCAGCACCCGCAATGTGCCCAGTAATGACTCCTCCTGCAAATTGTACAGAGTTACATGTATTGGTAACTTATGTAAATATGATTGTAGATTCTTTTTTATAAGACCCATTGCTCCTACTACTACTAGAACTGTCTGGGTATCTTTCTTCCACATTGCTCTTATTTCTGCCTGCAAATCTTGATAGTTTATGACTTTGTGTCTCTCTGTACGTAAGACACTGTAGCCACTGGGTGAAGAGATTTCAGTGATCAATGCTACTTTTCTCTTCTTTTCACGGACCACTATATCTGGTTTTCTCACATATATCTTTTGAACTGTTGGTAGTGGATGATCTCATGGGATGTAAATTTCATCATTTTCTGTGATACTTTGTGGTTCATGTTTCCAGTGTTTTTCAGCTACTTCATTACCATAATGTTTGCACAGTCCCCAGTGCAGCAGTTTTCCCACATTATTTTGCCTTTCAGTAAATAATCCTTCTGTCATTAGTATGTCACAACCAGCAACAAGGTGTATGATTGTTTCCAATTCTGTTTTACGAAACCTACATTTGTCTGTTTCTCCCACATGTTTAATGGACTTTGTAAACCAATGTGCATGTAGCCCACTATCTTGGGCCGCCAATATTAACATTTTATCTTTTGATTTGAATTTTCCTCTCCTTAACCATTCCTGCATTCGATCCTGATCAACATGAGGTTCTTCCAGAAGTTTTCTATATTTGCAGCTATATTTATGCATTTTCCACATTTCTTGCCTTCTCACCTGATCCTTCACCTTATATTCTTTCTTTTGTTTTTTGGCACATTAAATTGCTGCCTGATTTTTATCTACTTCTGGTTTGATTTCCATTCTGCTGGATTAAGCAGGGAAGTCATCTTAGATTTTTTTCTCCTCATGTTTCAAGATTTTCACTATGTTTGGGACTTGTGAGGTCAGCAGATATGTGTGCAGTCCCACAACTGCAGATCTACACATGTAATCAATTTCAAGGAGGCCCATACCTCCTTTGGAACGTGGAGTATATAATCTTGGTATGCACTGATTTTTATAAATCATTTGGTGAGCATGAAGCATCCTTCTTGTTTTCCTGTCTAATCTATCCAACACATTTTGGGGCCAGTCAATCACTCCAAAACTGTAAGTTAGGACAGGAAGAGCATATTGGTTTATAGCTTGAATTTTGTTCCTAGATGTCAATGCTGTTTTCAGGATTAATTTGTCTTCTAAAATATTTCTTACTAAGTTTTATTCCCATTTGTTTATGTTTTAGTGTTGATCCTTCATCCATTCCCAAATATGTATACACTCCCTCTTTCTCAAGTTCTTTTATATCACATTGTTGTCCCAAACCGATGTTTTCTTGGTGCTGCAGTTTTCCTGCTTTAGAGATTGCTTTTGGACATTTATCAAGACCAAATGACATTCTTATATCATCTGAAAAAGTTTTGACTACTTGCAGTTTTGCTTTCAGTTCCTCATCTGATGAGCTTTACAGTTTTAAATCACCAGCAAAGAGAAGATGAGAGGTCTTTTTACACTTTGCTTTCTAGGAGCCAAATTATAGCCATGGCCTAATCTGTTAAGCAGACAGCTAAAAGGGTTAACAGCAAGACAAAATACCAGCGGTTTCAGGGAGTCACCCTAGAATATCCCCCTTTGAATTTTTATCCCTTGATTAATAATTTGTTTTTCTGTAATACACCCCGGGGATCACTTCTGTGTGTCTGCTCGACAGTGGCACAGGAAAATAACTTTCTTGGGTGGTGTAAGCTATGGAACCTTGCTGGCTAGGCTTACATAGGCCCTTGGGCCGATAGCCTAGTACCTACCTATGAACCTACGAACCTATGTATGCAGTATATTATGATGTTAGGGGCCTTATTTCATAATACTTCTTGGCTTTTCCATGGAGTTAGAGTGATCAGGGAGTATGTACATAAATGTTATCATTGAAAGGATCATGAAGGACAGTGTATCTGTTGAGAAAGAAATCTTAATTAGGAAACCATTAGTTACATAAGAAAAAGGTGGCTTACCACATCAGAGAAGATAGAGGTAGGTCTTCTTCTCTGGGTTGTCAATACCCTGTAGGTGACTCAGCAACAAGGGTTTCAGTGATTCATTCTTCAGAAACAACAAAGGATAATGGGAAATCATATAAACATCTTTGACTGGACAGCATGATTCCTCTTGCGGGGATGAATGTTCCTGGGAGCCTGCTGAAGCAGCTGTAGAATAAAGCTTAACTCTTGATGGTGATGCACTTTCCTTATGCCTCCGATTCACTTGTGTGGTTTCTGAAGATGAGATTTGATTTGATTGTTTCCTTATTATTATAACTGGGACAGTTATATCACATTTACTAAGGAGAGTTTGCAGAAGATGTAGTTTTGGTTAAAAAATAATGTTAAACAAGAGCTGTTCTTCAACAGTTTCTTCTAAGGAATCCTGCATTGCCTGCACTTATATCATGGGTTAAACAGATCTCTTGCTGACCTCAGCAAGAATCCGATAGCCTAATGGGGCACTCTACTTTTTTCCCAGAAAAAGACTACAGAACAGTTACACAGTCTCTCATGGAAACCTTTGCCCAATATAGGTTCAAGAGAAGAAGAGATAGATCCATAAGACTCTGCTGTAAATCTTCAGAGGTTATATGACCTAAGTTTACATTTTTTTCAAGGTTTTCCTCAAATCAAGATGTACTTTATATACCTAAGACCATGTTCGATAACCTCTTATGGATGGGTGATCTAAACAATATCCAGTGGCTTGTAGGTGAGACATTTTGTCTCTATCACAGAAGGTAGCATGCCTAGTATAGTATAGAGAAGGTAGTATACCTTTTCACCTCTTCCTGTCATTTGCAGAATGTTAGTGAAGATGTTGAAGGATAATGCCAGAAAGATATTAGTCGCACCATGCTTGCAAAAGCAACTATAGATCACATCAGTCGCCCTGCTAGACAGGGGTCCAGGGAAGTAAATAGTGTGGGAAGAAATAGCCAGGGAATTGTTATGGCTAGGTTTGTATAGACCCTAGGGCTGATAGCCTAGTACTAACCTATGAACCTATAATTGTAGGCTTCCCAGTTTTCTTTCCTTTTTTTTCTGGTCATTTTATTTATGTATTTTTTATTTGTTTTGTTTTGTTTTGGTACTTTATGTTGCCACCTTTGTTTTGTCTACTTCTGGTTTGATTTCTATCCCCACTCCTTTATAAAACGCCTTTGCTGTTCTGAGCAAAAATATCATCTTAGACTTGTTTTCTTTGTGGTTTTGAATCTCCACTATGTTTGTATCTGATGATGTCAACAAATATATTTGCAGTCCCACAACTATACATATATAGTTAATTTCAAGGAAGCCAGTATATCCTTTAAACTGAGGGATATATAATTGTGGGGTCTATATTGGATGCTCGAACTTTCAAAAGTTCGAGTGTCATATAGTCGACACCATATGATCAAACTTTTGAAAGTTCGAATATTTTAACAGAGATCTCTGTAGAGTGCAGAATGGGAAGATTTCCCTTTTCTGCACTGTAGTGTGATCTCGGAGTTGGTATATTTAAATAGCGGGGGAGCATGGGGGGGTTGCAGGGGGGCTTGCCCCCTGCTTAAAATGGTCAGGTAGGTTATTTGTGTAGTTTATTTATTTATTTTTTTTTGGATGTTCAAACTTTAAAAGTTCGATCATATGGTTCCGACCATATGACACTCAAACTTTTAAAAGTTTGATCATGCAATATAGACCGTAATTGTGCCATGATCTGGTTTTATACAACATTTGATAAGCATGAAGTAGTTTTTTTATGCTTTCTTGTTCTCTAGTCTAACTGATTAAGTTCTTTTTGTGCCCGGTCTGTCACACCAACATTGTAAGTTAGAAAAGGAAGAGCAAGATCTATTATAGCTTGACATTATTTCTTGATGTCATGGCAGTTGTCAATGTCATTGTCAGTAATCCAAATATTCTTAAGCTTTATTGTCATTTGTTCAGGCTATAGTGCTGACATTTCATCTATTCAAAGATATTTACATCCTCTCTCATGTTCAAGTTCTTTTATGTTGCATTCCTCTCCCATGCTGATTTTCTTGATGTTTCAGTTTTCGTGCTACACATGTTACTTTTTTACATATATCAAAATTATTCTATAATCTGATAAAGTTCTAACATTTTAGCTATTTATTTGTCTTTGTTTATCAGGAAAGTCTGACTGGGTAATACCCATTTTCAGTGGAGATCCAGGGAGAAAAGCTCCATTTGTTGCACTGCATTACACCAGTTCAGTTGCAGTTAAACACAGAGTAGCTACATTTCTCTTTACATTTATGCACAAACAATAGTTATTTATGCATTCTAAGATTTTACAGAGGTGGGAAGTTACTAAAGAGAAAGCCCATGTGCAACCTAGTGCATTGTACAGGCAGGAGTTATGTATAAAAATTGTTTTGTCATTTCAGTGAGTATTCTGTTTAAGGAGAGTATTTGGTGAGTATCATACGGTGAACACAAATTCTCAACTTTTAGATGAGCATGCGCAGAACCAGGACTGGTTAAGATGTAGTTTAAGCAGTGGTTTAAAATTATTGACTTTGTTAGAGAGTTTTATTTATGTGGGTATACTATTCCAGAATTTAGCAATGTATTGGGAGTAGAGCAAGTTTCCTGCAACATTATTTGACTTATTTGTAAGTAATAATTTGTTACAAGAGCAGAGGTCCCTTGCTAGACAGTAGGTCGGTAATAGTTATGTAGTTTAGGGCATTTTTCTGGATGATGAATGAGTTTATGTGCTGTAGCTAGTTAAAATATGTTAGGTTGTTGTGTAGGTCAAGCCAGTTTAATTGCTTCAAGCTATGACAATGGTGGGTCCTATGAGAGTGAATGGTGGCAAATCTGGCTATTTTTATTTAGGTTTGTTAGGACAGGAGTGGCATATATGACAGTTGGCAATAAGGAGGTGGTGGCTAGAGTTTTTCCTTGCAGTAGCTGTAAGGAATCCTTTGATCCTATAAAGGGAACATAGTTTCTGGTGAGTAGATTTAATAGTGTGAAGTACATGCTGGTCATATTTGTGATTCTCATGTATTATAACACCTAGAAGTTTACTGTGAATTACAGTTTCAATGACAGTATTACTTGCTGACTTTACGGTAGAAAAATTCCTTTTGATGTTGGCAACTTTTTGAGGTATAAGCATTAACTTAGTTTTCTTAGGGTTGAGTGGGAGGTTTGATTCTTTGAGCCATGTTTCTACAATAGAGAAAGATTTTTGGGTAGTATCTTGGAGCTTATTTATTGTTGAGGCTACACATATTAATGTTGAGTGGTCTACATACTGAAGTAAATTAGCTTGGTGAGTGGAGGTGTGGAGGTCATTAATAAATATATTAAATAGGAGAGGACCCAGGATAGAGCCCTGAGTGATGCCTGTAGTAACTGATTGATAGGATGAGAAGGTTTGTTGCCATTTTTTGAGGAGAGTCGATTGAGCAGTTGCTGGTGCAAGCCAGTATCAAATTCCTTTCACAAGTCTAAGAACATGGTGGACACAAGCAGATCATCGTTTCTATGTCAGTAGTTGTGCTGTACTGGGGCCTAAAGACATGTTGTGTTTCTGAGAGCAGGTTATTTGAGGTTAGGTATTGCATCAGCTGCATATGGATGCATTTCTTTAATATTTTGGAGAGGAGGGAGAGAATCGCTATTGGTCTGTAGTTATTAAACTCTGTAGATGTGCCGCCTTTGTGCATTGGTATGATGTAGGATTTTTTCCACTGTGATGCAACATATTTTTCTGCTATGGACCTATTAATTAGTATGGGCACAGGGAAGGCCATGATTTCTGTGGCCAATTTTAGGTAGTCTGATGGTAGTTGATTTACAGCTGTGAAAGTAATTTTTAGTTTAAGGATCAACTTCCTTATAAGAGAGGTAGGTAATGGACTAAAACTGAAGAGCTGTGGGTGGTTTTGACTGGACAGGGGTAGAGAGAGAGAGAGGGTGACAGATGTATTTGTGTCTAAGAGAGATAATTTTGATTGTATAAAGGAATTAAAATGTATGGGGATAGAGCCTGCTGTATTGTCTGTTTTTGGAGAGGGTGTGGTGGTCTTGCCAGGGTGGAGTAGTTTGATGATGACCAAAAACGCTTTGGGTTGTTTTTATGTTTGTCTTGTAAGTTAATATAGTATCTTTGTTCATCTTGTTTGACATGAAGTTTTGCAAAGTTTCTAAAATGTCTAAATTGCTGGAATAACATTTTCGCTTCTATTTTTATGCCAATTTTTCCAGGCTTTATCCCTTTTTGTCATGCTTTTTTGTTTCTTTTGTCAGCCATGGTGCAGGGTTGGACTTTACTCTTTTATTACATACCGGTGCTAAATTATTTAAGGTCTGTAAGAATATGTTATTAAAGTGTTATACAGCAGTATTAAGTGGCATTGTTCTAAGTACATTTCAGTTATATTGTTTTTAGTGTTTCATTGAAAATATCTTTGCTGAAATTGGTTGTATTTCATACTTGATTATAGATAATATGTTTATCTAGGCAATGGTAAGTCCTAATAGTATATGTTAGTATGTGGTCACTTATGTTGAGAGGCAGCTTACTTTTGTCAAATTGTGTGGTTTGTTTGTAAGAATCTAGTCTAATATTGAGTGTCCCCTTAAGTTTTATTGATTCTAGTAGGTGTGGTTATTAATTGTTTGAAGTTGAACAAGTTTGTAGATTCAGTAGAGGTAGTGTAATTTATAAGCTGCCAGTCAATATTTAAGTCTCCAAGTGTTATAGTTTTATGGCTAATTTGTTGGGATATTCAGTAGAGAATGCTTTCAGAAGTATTAGTGTCATTCCCTGGTGGGTATATACATTGCTGTTAGACATATAATTTTCCTATTGTTGATTTTCAGGAGTTTATTAGAAATTACAGCATTGGTAATGTGGGTATTTCCTCTGAAAGTAAGGTGATGGTTAGGGTATTTTTATAGATGATTGCTACCAACACCTGCATGCTTGTTTTGTTTGTCATGCCTGAGTATATTGTATCTTGGGGGGGAGTGATCTCATTATCCTTTATTTCTTTTTTTTTAACCAGGTTTCAGTAGCTATGACTACATCATGAGAGTATGTGGCAAGGTAGGCATGTAAGTCATGGATTTTATTGCAAATACTTCTTAGGTTCATATTTAGTAAGGTGAGTTTGAGTTCTGTTTTTTGCTGAGATGCATTAGATGACTGGTTTATTTTTGGTTTGGAAATGATGGTTTTATGAACAGCAGACTAAAAAGACAGGTTTGGATGCCCTTCAGAGCTTTCTTGACATTGAAGAGAGTGCTTCTTTTTTGGCTTTCGATGATAAGTGGTTGGCTTCTGCTGTTCCTTTGCTGGGCAGATAAGTGTCCTTTGGGGAAATACCTTCCACATTAAAAAATGTTGTTTTATTGTACTTTCCTGTTAGGAAATTTTTTAAGCTAAGATTTTCTGTTTTAATGGACTGTCACAAGATTTAACTGTACTTTTAAATGGAGGTGCACTTTTTTCTGTCAGTTTTAAAGTAGTTGTGGTGACATTGTGTTTGTTGTACTTTTTGGTTGACAGAGTGTTTTAAAGTGCTTTTTACAATGTTTTGTGTGAAAAAAGTGACTTTTTAATTTAAAGTCTTTAAATTTTACTGGATCTTACAGGTTATTTTGCACGGAGAAAGATGAACCATTTTTGCTTTGACAATGAAGCAAATTACCAATCTCACAGTTAGCCTTCTTCCAGCCACAAAAAGAAAGATCTGATGTTATCAGTTTTCATTCCATCCTCAACTAATGGGTTTAAATCCAATCCGTCAGATCTGACTCAGCTGTTGGTAAAACTCACAGCAACCAAGAACTCTCAGGCTTCTCCCTTACCCACAGTTCTTCAACCCCAAATACCTCAGATCTCGTTTGCCGCTTTCAGTGTAAGACATGGTGTCAATATGCTCAAGGTCTCGCAGATAAATTTATATAAAGGTTTCATTGTTTTTGCTGTCTTTTCTACTCTAAAATTTGTTAACATTTTTTCCCCTTACAGTTGCTAGCTGTTGCTTCTCTACTTAACATAGAAAGTAGAGCTGTTAATGACATTTCTTTTTGTGCCATTGTCCTTTCCTCTCTTGGCTTTCATCTGACTGGATCATCTCCTGTGCTGACTTTGTTGCCTTCTTCCTGGAGTGGTAATGGTGTTTTCTTCCTGGATTGTCTTGGTGATGCAGTGGAATTTTGCCGCCGCTCACCACGGATTTTTCCATTTCGTTTTGACCAGGAGTCCAGCTTGCTTGTTTTCCCTTTGGCGGCTTCCTGGTTGGGTACTTTTATTTGCTGCCTCCTTGTCTTCTGCAGCTCTGGACTGCCACTCCACTGGTGTGATATTGAGACTGTAATCCCTTTCTTTGATGTAAAAAAAAAAAAATTAGTGGTAAGTCATGAAAGAATGGAGTTTGAGAGCAATGACAGACTTTTGAATTTCAAGCTTCACATCTTTCAAAAAATTTCAAGCTAATCCAAACTTTGTTAATGTGATTGTCAGTCTCACCTTTATTCTCACTTGCAGGTCATATTCAGTCTGTCAGATCCGTCTCAGCCAATTCTCCTGCTTGAGGTCTTCAGCAAAGCTCATGGGCCTCATTCTTTACCCATAATGCATTCCCCT
This sequence comes from Protopterus annectens, assembly GCF_019279795.1. Taxonomy (NCBI): domain Eukaryota; kingdom Metazoa; phylum Chordata; order Ceratodontiformes; family Protopteridae; genus Protopterus; species Protopterus annectens. Next base: position 464,855,894 of record NC_056747.1, read on the forward strand.
AGTTGCCTCAGAGCTCATTTGCTATGTAGCAAAGAGCTTTCGTTAGCTATAGCTCTGGGCCAAGTACAACTTTTCACTAATATATTTCAGCATCATTTATCCATTCTAATTTGAATTCTTTAACTTAACTTCTTTACCTAGCTTCCCCCTTTTTACATGTCCGTTTAAATTAGAGGGCATTTAGGAACATCCATTTTAGTTAGAGGACATTCCTTACCTTTTCTGCTATTCCTTTCCTTTAATACCCCTCTCACCCCTTTAAAAATATATAAAAATAAAGATATAGAACTTTCTTCTACTAGCAAATTGCCATTTCTTCTCTTATAATCTTCGTTTCTGCTCTGTGTGCATGTGGGTTAAGTCTGTTTAAGTTAAAGGACTTACTTTTCTGGGAGTGAGAGTGATTGTGTTATTTTTGTCTCCTTCTCCTTAGCATCATGTCCCAAAAACAGGAAAGCAAGTCTTTAGGCTTCAAGAAGTCCAAGAAGTGCAGTACGAAGATGCCCCTTAGCGATTCACACACTTGTGTGTATATTGTTTGGGTCCTCTTTATTTGCAGGAATCTTGTTCCATTTGCCACAACTTTAATCAGCGGGTATTAATGGAATGCAAAAATAAACTGATTTTGAAAGGCCTTTTGAAAATGCCTTTCTCTGAGGCTGTATCCTCCAATCCTTCAGATAAGCCAACTAATAGACCTTTATTGGAGCTAAGATCCTCATTGAAGCCAAAGCAGAAGGCTCCAAAATTGACAGACCTGAAGGCTCTATTAGAGCAGACATCTCCTCCCAGCTCCAACAGTTTCTTAGAGCGGGAAACTCCACTGGTGCCGACTACTTCTACTACTCATAGACATAGGAGCCATTCTCCTTCCATTGAGAAAATTTCTTCCAGGCTCCCTTCTCCAGTTTTAGCTACTTCGAGGTTACCTACCCTGTCCACTAGGTCTACCAGGTGTTTATCCGATGAAGACATGGATAGGGTCATAGAGAAACTTTTAAAGACACCTGCTTTGGCCAGAGTTCTCGTGGATCTGAGCCCAAAGGAATTGGGGCAGTCTCAAACCCCCTCTTCTGTCAAAGTTCCTCCTCTGATCCATCCTCCTGCTTCAGAGCTGGAAGAGTCTGATTTCCAGGTTGTGTCAGTGTCAGGTCCAGTCAGGTCCAGGACCCACAATTTCCCCTGTTCCAACATCTGTCCCAAGTGTCTTCGCTCCTTCAGAGCAGGAGATCTCTGGGAGGCAACACTCACCTGTTGAGTCAGCGGTGACTTGTCAGATCTCTTTGAATCTGACTATGCCTCTGGAGGCCTTGGCATGGGTGAGTTCGGCTCCTACCTCTGCTTTGGAGCTCTTCAGCTCCAGAGGTTCCTTTGGCTCTGATCACTTGCTTGTTGGATCTGGGGACTTATTCAGAGTGGGGAGGGTCTGCCTTTGAGGTAATGAGGAGGGCTTTGACTTCTTTTTCACAGTCTAGGACACAGTCTTTTTTGGTTCTTCCCCCCTCTTCAGATGAGGTGTCTTTGTCTTCTTGTCAGCCCTCTCCACATGTCCACAGAGATGTTAGGCCTCAGGATGTACCTCAGGGTATTGCCTCCTCTTCTGAAACCTCTCCACAATATCCCACTGATGAGGTTCCCTGGAAGGGGACATGTAAGAGGAAGCATCTGGACTCACCAGAAGAGTCTATCACATCTGACACCAACCTCGATGAAGCAGAAGGGTCCCCGTGATCACGTCCTGAAGATGTCTCCTTTGGAGACATCCAAAAACTATTAAAACAGAGAGGTTGGCTGAGGAGTTGGTCTTCCTCAAGGCTTTTGTGCCTGCCCATAAACTTCTTGGGTTACTCCCCCTTTTGATGAGCTTATATAATTCATCTCAGGAAAGGCTTGAGAGACCCCAGACACCATAGACCCTACTCTTAGGAGGCCAAATAAATACATTACTGCCCTCAAAGAAAAAGGTTTTCTTACAAAAGGTGTAGGAGTTGATGCCATGGATGTGGTGGTGGCCACTACAAAGGAACTCTCTGAGATGAGTACATCTATCCATCCTCCTAATAAGGACTCTAGGACTATGGATAGATTCGGAAAGCATGTGTTTGCATCAGTGACCTTTGCTTTGCGGTCTCTGAATTATCTCACTCACTTCACCAAACTGGAGAGGGACCTGATTAAAGAATTATCAGACTCCTTCCAAGGAGTTGTAGCTGATGCAGTGGCAGAGAAAGTCAGTGCTCAGCTTGCTATCTTGAATTCAGTTGTCAACTCATCCATGAGACTTATTTCTTATGCAACAGATGGAATGAGTATGGCAGCAGGCTCAGGTATCTCTCTTAGGAGGCAGGCATGGATGCACCTTTGCGATTTCATGGAGACCTTTAAGTCTTCCTTCATTAACACCCCTTTTGATGGCTTATTCCTTTTTGGGCCAAAAGTGAGGGAAATGTTCACCAGATGTGAAGCCCTTGTCTGCCATTGGAGTGCTTTTTCCACTCCTACTAGACCTTTTCCCAAGGGTCAAAAAGGTAGTGGGTAGATGTGGTTCAGAAAATCTCAGAGGTCTTACCAGGACACACAAGGTGAAAGTTCTTCCAGAGACAGAGGGGAACAATAATGGGAGATGCTGCCCTCATGGCAGGGGGGGGCCCGCAAAACCAAGGCTCCAGAAAATCTGTCTTTGGGAGGCCTTTCCAGTGCTCCTGAAGGAGTGCCCAATTGCTCACCTCTGGAGGCAGTCGGGGGGGGGGGCAATTGTCCCTGCACCAAGAAAACTGGCTAAAGATAACAAACAACAGATGAGTGCAGGACATAATATCCAGAGGCTACATCATTCCCTTCTCCCTGCCTATCCCCAGAAACAAAGTGTTTCCAGATGTTCCACCCAGTCAAAAGGAACAAGCAACTATGGAAGTTCAAAAGCTGCTAACAAAAAGCTTCATCCAAGATGTCACCGCAGACCAAGAGGATCCGGTACTTCTCAAAATTCTTTTTAGTTCTGAAGAGAACAGGGGATTGGAGGTCCATTTTGGATCTCAGCAATCTGAATAAATCAGTAAAGAAGTCTAAGTTCCAGGTGGTGCCACTGCAGTCGATACTTCCATTTCTAGAAAAAAGACAATTGGATGTGCTCTATAGACCTTCATGACACGTACTACCATATTTGAATGGGCAGGCGGTCCTGGAGGTTTTTGTGCATCTGGCTAGGAGCCAGTCACTTCCAGTTTTGAGCTCTGCCCATTGGTCCAACTACAGCTCTCAGAGTGATCACCAAATGTGTGGCAGTGGTAGCGGCTCACCTGAGATGCAAAGGTATTCTGTGTTTCCGTACCTGGACGACTGGCTCATAACTGCCCTGACCAGGCATCACTTACTCCAATCAAGGGATTATGTCCTTCAGCTCTGCTCCTCTCTGGGCATTACCATAAATTATGAAAAATCTGTGCTAGAACTATCACAATCCTTACTGTTTATAGGAGCAGAGATAAACACTACCACTCAGATAGCAAGTCTTTCACAAGACAGGGTGGATGACCTCCGTCATCTTGTCAGAATTCTTACAAAGAAGTCCAAAGCCACTGCAAAATGAGTTTGTCAGGTTCTAGGAAAAATGGCTGCTTCCATCATACTAATTCTCTTAGCTCGCCTCCACATGAAGATTCTCCAGTGGATGGTATTTGCTCAGTGGTCAATTTTGGAACTTCCAATGTTGCACAACATCATGATAACCAATGCCTGCAAGAAAGATCTCCAGTGGTGGATACACTCACTGTCAGTACTTCAAGGCTGTCTCTATATTCCTCCACAGTTTCTGGCCACAGTGACCACAGATGCTTCTCAGATGGGGGGGGGGCATTTTCTCGGAAAGACAGCTCAAAGCATCTGGCAAGATCACGAGGCTCACTTGCATATAAATGTCCTAGACATGAGAGTGGTGCTTTTAGAATTGCAAGCATTCCAGGATTCTCTTCCTATAGGAACAAATGCAATCCAGACCAACATGTCTGTAGTTAGTATATCAACAAACAAGGGGGAACCAGATTGTACCCACTTTGTCGAGAAGTTCTCAGGGTCTGGCACTGGGCAATAGCCTCCAACCACTTTCTAATAGCAATGCACATCCTGGGGAAATCCAACGTCATTGCAGGACAACCTGAGCAGAGCCATTCTACGGCCACACAAGTGGTCTCTCAGTCAGAAAGTAATTGAAGTGATATTCCACAAATGGGGCCAGCCTTGCTCTGACCTTTTTGCATCACCCAACAATGCCAAATGCAGCAACTACTTCACCCTGCTCCCTCTAGCAGTGGAGTCACCAAGGGATGCACTTGTTCATGATTGGCACCCAGGTCTTCTTTATGCCTTCCCCCAATTCCTCTAATTCCAAAGCTCCTACAGAAAGTGAGTTTGTTGGAGGCAACCATTATCCTATTTGCCCCCAACTGGCCTCATCAAATTTGGTTTCCCTTTCTTCAGCCTCATCTCTGGGACGAACCTTGGATTCTGGACCCAGTTCCGGACCTTCTGACATACCCATCGGTGATGGTTCATCCCAACCCAGACACCCTGAAATTGACAGCTTGGCTGCTCCAGTTCCCCTAATTGCTAGGTTTCCATTCCCCTTCTCCCCAATCAAGCATATTATTTTATCATCCCATAAAACATCTACTTGGAAACTTTACAAAAGCAAATGGAAAAAGTTTGTTATATGGGCAAATTGTAAAAAGATAGATGCTTTTACAGTACCAGTTCATTCTGTCCTTCAGTCTTTGTCAGAGATTTTTAATGCTGGAGTAGTGGCAGCTTCAGTTAAAGTTCAGTTAGCTGCGATCTCTAATTTTCATATAATAGAAAATGACCATCCTATCATGTCACAGAATTTGAAAAGCCTTTGTGAAGGGCACTGGTATGCTAAGGCCTCCATATAAACATCCAATGCCCCCTTGGTACTTAAATTTTAACTTATCCAATATTATATTTCCCCCCTTTGAGGCCTCAGCCACATGTGACATGAAATATCTCTCATGGAAAACTCTGTCCTTGGTGGCAATTACTTCATCCAAAAGGATATCTGAGACTTGTCCATTAAACCTCCTTACCTAATCTTTCACAAAGATAGGGTGTAGTTACACACCAGTCCATCGTTTCTACCCAAGGTTGTGACAGAAAATAATCTTAATCAATCTAGAGACCTTCTAGGTTTTCTTTATCAACTTACAAAATAAAGGAGAGTATTCCTTGCATCTCCTAGATGTTCATAGACAATTATGTTTCTATTTACATAGAACTTCAGAATTCAGGAACTCAGACCAACTTTTTATCTCATATTTGGATACAAAGAAAGGTAATCCAGTTTCAAAAGTCACATTATGCAGATGGCTTTCATCATGCATATCCTACATTTACAATTCTAAAAACAAAGCTCTCCCAAATGTTTCTAAAGCTCATTCCACTAGATCTCTGGCCAGGTCTGCAGCTTTTCAGGCTAGACTACCATTGGATAATATCTACACAGCAGCTACTTAGGCAAGACCTCAAACCTTTATTACTCATTACAGTGTGGATTTGGCCTCTAGGAGTAGAGCATCTTTTGGTTCTATGGTTCTGAGGAATATTCTCCCATAAGCCATCCAAGAGTTCAGTTGCTTGGGACATGTTTCCACAAGTGAGAATAAAGTCAAGATTTATAACATCACATAAAGAAGTTATGTTCTTACCATACCATTCCATGTGTGTTGTCCATCTCATCCTTTATTCTCACAACCCTCCCTCCTCCCCCTGCCTAAACTCCTGGTAGACTAGTTAACAAAATAGGAATTCAGTAGGGCCATATAGCTTCAGAGAATATATCCTTTCAGTCTAGTTCTAATTTTATGGCAGTATGTATATACATATTTCTATACATCTACAAATTGCTACCATGTGAACCCTTTTTTATGTACTGCTGGGGGACAAACAAGATCTGAGGTGACTAGGAGAATGCATTAAGTGTAAAGAATGAGGCCCATGAGCTTTGCTGAACACCTTGAGCTGGAGAATTGGCTGAGACGGATCCGACACATCAGATCGAATCCATAAGTGAGAATAAAGGACAAGATGGACAACACACATGGAACATTATGGTAAGAACATAACTTCTTTTTCTTCTAGCCTTCTGAACTTGTAAGAGCACATTTATTTATGGATTGTCAGAGTATAATTGTTGCAGAGCAGTCTTCTGTTATGGTCGACAGTCACTAAGAGGCCAGGAATTCAGAGCCACATGTTTCTGCCCTGGATAAAATTCATAAATGGTTCCTTTAAGGGATTCAACCCCCCTCAAAAACTAAACAAGAAAGGAAATCTCAACAGAGCCGATATACAGGTCCTTTAGATCCTTCCCCCTTGAATCCAAAACTCCTGGCACTACCTTCAGATCCCATATTCCCCTCAGATCTGATAGAATCTGTCTTTGGTTCCTTACCAGATTCTAAGTCTTTGGATCCAATTTACCCAAGTTTTTGTTTGGGAGGCATAAATGTTGACCTGCCTCCTTGGATCAGAAGTAGAAAAAGAAGAGAAACATATAGCCTTCTTCAGATCCAAGACATCCTCAGCTTTATTGGACCCTAAGCTTCAGATCTGACTGTTACAATTTTAAATTTTCTGTCAGTTTCATCGAATCTTAAGCTCTGGATCCAATTGATTGGAGTCTCCCTCATCAGACAGAACTTTATGGCAGTTTACTATCACAATGCAGAATGAAGGTTTAGTGAACATGGGCATGCTGAACGTTAGTTGGCCAATTCCCATATTGCCAACCTTCAATTCTGCGAGTCTGCTGTTCAACGAATGCCACTCTGCATTCGCTCATACGTGGCTGATGTTATGTATCGAAATTGTGGTACAGTGTAAACTAGGTGATTTACCATTTTCTGCACTGTAGTGTGATCTCAGAGTTGGAATATATAAGTGGCAGGGGGTGTGGGGGGCACAGGGGGGCTTGTCCCCTGCAAAAACATTACTGCCAGTGCTGTGCAGTTTGGATCTAGTACATACGTACTGCTGCAAAGGGGACAAAGGACTTCAGAAGTCAAATTCTACTTCACCTCAGTGAGGTTGTCAATATTCCAACCTAATTAATATTCTGCACATTGAACATGTAAACCACATTTTTGAACGGTTTATGTTCTGATGTTTGATGTTCTGATAGTAAACCCTTTACGTCTGCCTCTCTTTAATATTAGCCTTAAAACCCTCTCACCTCCAGCCTTCCCTCTGCAAATCCTCTCTAGTCAGACAATCCTCTTCTTGGATCCTATGTTTATGATCTGACATAGCTCTGAAATGTCCAGATTTTTGCTGACAGCACAAATTTTGGTCTTATATTGTTGATCTGTTCCTCATAGAATTTGCTGAGGAATGAAGTCACTAAATAATGGCATTCATTTGAGTTTCAGAATTAGTTGATTAATAAATACATGCTAACACAAATTCTGTTATTCTATGTCTAAGAGAGTTGGATTATACTTGGATCCAATATGGTCAGATCCGAACTGTCGCACAGTATAGTTTCATTAGATCTGAAGTATTCCTTGGATCCGATGAGCTGGCTGCTGGTTCCTTCTATGTACAGTATCTCACAGAGGGTACAGAAATTCATTGATTCTTAAAATGTTCTTACTAGAATTGTGTTTTTTTTTCTGGCAGGTCACTGAAGCACTAAGTGGTGACATGCTAAGGAGTTTTATGCTTCCTCTTCTTTGGAGAGTGCATATTTTTGGCAAGCACTTTTTGTTTTGTTGTTTTTAAGTTGGTGGTTGAAACCTGTCCCCATACCTCAAGATGATACATATTTTCTCTAAAATGTCCCTAATTTGGGACTTTATGACCTTGTACAGTTTTCTCACTCTAGGAGGTAGAGAGGTATCCCCGTCTCTGTTTTTTTAATCTGTTGTCCAACAACTCTGTGGGGCTTTTTGTCCAGATTTCTTGAGCTTAGAAGTTGAAAGGTATAGCTTCCCTCTTCCTTTCAGAAGACATGGTGGTGCAGCTGAAAGGTCTTGCAATCTGCAAGCAGGGATTAACATCGACTTCCTGACACTGCCTGTATCTGTACTCCTGCATAGAGGTCTGGGTCATCATGTCCTGTTAACTAAGAAGTAGAACAAGCTGGTAACACCGGTACAGCAAAAACGGAACTTCTGCACCAGTATAAAGTTGTTAAAACCTTCAAATTTTATTCACCAAATGATTCGCTCACTGATAGCTGTAAAAGCCAAACACACCAAGTAAACGTTCATAAAAGAGAAAGAATGCCCAGAATTACTATTGACGTGTCTAGCTAAGGCATTTTCTTCTTTGGATTTTTTAATTGCATATAAATGCTCATAAATTCGATCACGCAATCGTCTGTCCGTCTTACCAATATAGAAAGACGGACATTGTGAGCATTGGGCCAAGTAGACTATGCCCTTAGAGTTACAGGTGAACAACCCTTGAACATGATATACCACTGATCTTATTATAAATGAATCTGATGTTAAAATGTACTTACAATATTTACATAGGCCACATTTTTTGGTTCCTCCACCTGTTCTAGACTTTACAACTTTTGTTTCCAGTAGTTTTTCATGTTTGTCCCCCTCCGATATGTTATTGTCGGGTGGAAATTTAATATTTTAGAGACAGTATTATCCAAGGAAAGGTAACACCAATATTTCCTTACTGTTTTACCTATATCTTTTGCTTCCAAACAGTATGTAAATGTGAAGGCCGTTGAGAAATTACTACCCTCATCTTTGTTAACTGAACTATTCTCTAACATTGTTGTTTCTAAATGTTCATATTCTGAATAGGCAGGGGACACTGCCTCTACAATTGTAGTAATGGTAGATTTACTTCCATTTTTCAAAATAGGCAAATATACTCCTGCATATCTTTTTCTTTTACTTCTTTGAAAATGTTATCCAAAATGACCTAGGGTATGCCCTCTTTACAAACATATTATATAACAGGTCACATTCTTCTTCAAATTCATTTTCCAGCGTAGTCATCCTCGCTGCCCTGACCAATTGGCCTTTTACGACAGCTTTTTTCTGGAATGGGGGATGCATGCTGGTGAAATGAAGGAAACTGTTGGAGTAAGTAGCTTTCCTAAAGATTTTTGCTGTGAACATGTCCTTATCTTTTTTCAGTTCCACATCCAAAAAACTAATATTGTTTTCTTGAAAGTTATAAGTAAACTTCAAGAAGGTTGTTGTGGAGTTTAAGAATTCTACAAACTGGTCTGCTTCATTTCTGTCGCCTTTAAATAAAATGAAAATATCGTCCAGAAATCGTCTATAACTACCACACTTTTCTTTCCACTGACTTTTAAAAATAAAGTTGTTCTCCCAGTGGGCTAGAACCAAGTTCGCAAAACTAGATCCTACCGGGGAGCCCATTGCTACTCCTATTTCCTGTACATATAGGATACCTTCAAATGACACAAAATTATTTCTCAGAATAATATCTAATAATTGTTCAATTAATAAACAATCATTGTTCCCAGCTCCTTTCGACCTGATAAACTCCACAACCCATTCAATCCCTAGATCATGTGGGATGCATGAATATAAGTTAACAACGTCAATTGTCAGAAAATTGATTCTTTCATCATATATAACAGTTTCCATATGTTGTAGAAAGTCCCATGAGTCTCTCAAAATTTGCTGCTCTGCTTTCACATATTTCTGTAAAAAATTATCTACTAGTTTAGCACTGGGGTAGGTAACAGACTGTCTTGCGTCAACTAGTATCCTAAAAGGTGGGTTGGTAACACTTTTATGCAATTTAGGTATCCCAAATATCTTTGGGATCCTCGGAGCCAGCATAGTTACATACTCATACTGTTCTTTTGTTAGGAACTCATCAGTGTATAAATCACTTAGAAACAGTTTGATTTTATTCTGAGCTTGGTTCATTTCATTTCTACTAACTGGCTTATAGGTATTACTTTCTAACAATTTAAACATAATGTTAGAATAATCATTTTTGTATAATACCACCAAACCCCCACCTTTATCAGGCTTCATGAATCTAATAGGCAGTTCCCTTAATAGATTTAGTAGAGCTTTTTCTTCCAACGACATATTGTAATGTTGATTTTTAGAGTTTTTCAGAATTTGTCTAAACTCATTCTCACATAAGTATTCAAAAATGTTAAGTGTGTTGTTTTGGGGGGGGTTATAAGTACTAGTGACTCTCAAATTGTTCACAATGTCTGTAGGTTTACCAAAAAGCAGATTCAAGTTAAGTTTTCGAATGAATAATTTAAAATCCACCAAAAGTTCTGCTATATCACATTTTTTAGATGGGACAAAAGTAAGTCCCTTAGCAAATAACTCCACCAATAAATGGTCTATATTACATTCTGTAAAATTGTAAATATGAAAATCTTTCTCCCTGTTATGTAAAATTTCAAATAGTTTTATATCTGTTACTTGTAATAATTGTTGTTGCTGCGTGTATTGTACTTCTTCTTGAACCCCTGCGCTTGGTTCATGCTCCAATTTGTCCCCCTCCCCCGTTTGTAGTTTTTTTGAACCTCTTGGTATTCTTGTTGGTTACTAACATGAGTGCTTGTACCACCTAGTTCTTCCTCAAATATGTCACCCTCAGTAATTTCAAATTCAGGGTCCGCATATTCCCCTAAATCTGGATAGTTGGAGGGATGGCCAGTGTCCTGTTGTCCACCTTGCTCTCTGTAAGGGGGCTGCTTAGCAGGCCCCTTGAATTTGTTAGGTGCTTTTTGGGGCACTGTTGGTTTATTATGAGGTTTAGGGTATGCTACGCCTTCCTGATAGGCTTTTAAATCCCTTTGTAATTTTTTAATTTTGTTGTTTTTCAATTTTGTCATCTGCTGGGTAATACTTGACAAAATTCTATCATATTCATATACATTTTTGTTAAAATCAACATCTTTTTTCACTTCTTGTTCCAATACTGTGGTCTCTTTTATTAGCACGTCAAGATTAGCTTGATAATGTGTCACCATACATCGAATAACTTCCAAACCATGTCTGTTAAATAAATTTGTCAAGTCATTAAAAAAATCTGACCCATGCACCAGTCCTACGGGGTATGAGTAATGTCTCAACCCCTTTGGAACTATTTGTTCCTTTAAACATTTATTCAAATAGTTCAGTTCAAGTTGAAGTTTTTTTACCCTGTACAGTTTAAAATCAAATAGTTTAAGTCTGTCCAGTAATGAACTGTTGTCTTCAGTCAAGTTAGAAACTTCTTTACCTGTCTGAAGTATGTCCATGTCCAGTTCATTGTTAAGCCAAGAACCTATGTTGAAATTAGTTTCATTACTTGTCTCCTGGTTGCTCCGACGATTTGTATGTCCATTATTACCACAGTGCGAGGTTCGCTGTGGTAATCCGATTCCATTGTTGCTTCCAGTTGGTTGTATTTCAACAGTTAATGTATTAATGCCCTTTTGCGAAGTTCCCACATGTCCGCTGGAGCTGGTAACGGTGTCGACCCTCTCCGATAAGCGGTCCAGTCTCGTGTTAATCAGTTGAAGCAGTTGTGTAAGGTTGCCTTGCGAGGCATCTCCGCCTTCCGTTGAATCTTCCATCTTACTTGTCCGGTGACCAGCTACAAACAACGTCGCACAAAAATGAGTCAGCTAACTAAGAAGCAGAACAAGCTGGTAACACCGGTACAGCAAAAACGGAACTTCTGCACCAGTATAAAGTTGTTAAAACCTTCAAATTTTATTCACCAAATGATTCGCTCACTGATAGCTGTAAAAGCCAAACACACCAAGTAAACGTTCATAAAAGAGAAAGAATGCCCAGAATTACTATTGACGTGTCTAGCTAAGGCATTTTCTTCTTTGGATTTTTTAATTGCATATAAATGCTCATAAATTCGATCACGCAATCGTCTGTCCGTCTTACCAATATAGAAAGACGGACATTGTGAGCATTGGGCCAAGTAGACTATGCCCTTAGAGTTACAGGTGAACAACCCTTGAACATGATATACCACTGATCTTATTATAAATGAATCTGATGTTAAAATGTACTTACAATATTTACATAGGCCACATTTTTTGGTTCCTCCACCTGTTCTAGACTTTACAACTTTTGTTTCCAGTAGTTTTTTCATGTTTGTCCCCCTCCGATATGTTATTGTCGGGTGGAAATTTAATATTTTAGAGACAGTATTATCCAAGGAAAGGTAACACCAATATTTCCTTACTGTTTTACCTATATCTTTTGCTTCCAAACAGTATGTAAATGTGAAGGCCGTTGAGAAATTACTACCCTCATCTTTGTTAACTGAACTATTCTCTAACATTGTTGTTTCTAAATGTTCATATTCTGAATAGGCAGGGGACACTGCCTCTACAATTGTAGTAATGGTAGATTTACTTCCATTTTTCAAAATAGGCAAATATACTCCTGCATATCTTTTTCTTTTACTTCTTTGAAAATGTTATCCAAAATGACCTAGGGTATGCCCTCTTTACAAACATATTATATAACAGGTCACATTCTTCTTCAAATTCATTTTCCAGCGTAGTCATCCTCGCTGCCCTGACCAATTGGCCTTTTCGACAGCTTTTTCTGGAATGGGGGATGCATGCTGGTGAAATGAAGGAAACTGTTGGAGTAAGTAGCTTTCCTAAAGATTTTTGCTGTGAACATGTCCTTATCTTTTTTCAGTTCCACATCCAAAAAACTAATATTGTTTTCTTGAAAGTTATAAGTAAACTTCAAGAAGGTTGTTGTGGAGTTTAAGAATTCTACAAACTGGTCTGCTTCATTTCTGTCGCCTTTAAATGAAATGAAAATATCGTCCAGAAATCGTCTATAACTACCACACTTTTCTTTCCACTGACTTTTAAAATAAAGTTGTTCTCCCAGTGGGCTAGAACCAAGTTCGCAAAACTAGATCCTACCGGGAGCCCATTGCTACTCCTATTTCCTGTACATATAGGATACCTTCAAATGACACAAAATTATTTCTCAGAATAATATCTAATAATTGTTCAATTAATAAACAATCATTGTTCCCAGCTCCTTTCGACCTGATAAACTCCACAACCCATTCAATCCCTAGATCATGTGGGATGCATGAATATAAGTTAACAACGTCAATTGTCAGAAAATTGATTCTTTCATCATATATAACAGTTTCCATATGTTGTAGAAAGTCCCATGAGTCTCTCAAAATTTGCTGCTCTGCTTTCACATATTTCTGTAAAAAATGATCTACTAGTTTAGCACTGGGGTAGGTAACAGACTGTCTTGCGTCAACTAGTATCCTAAAAGGTGGGTTGGTAACACTTTTATGCAATTTAGGTATCCCAAATATCTTTGGGATCCTCGGAGCCAGCATAGTTACATACTCATACTGTTCTTTTGTTAGGAACTCATCAGTGTATAAATCACTTAGAAACAGTTTGATTTTATTCTGAGCTTGGTTCATTTCATTTCTACTAACTGGCTTATAGGTATTACTTTCTAACAATTTAAACATAATGTTAGAATAATCATTTTTGTATAATACCACCAAACCCCCACCTTTATCAGGCTTCATGAATCTAATAGGCAGTTCCCTTAATAGATTTAGTAGAGCTTTTTCTTCCAACGACATATTGTAATGTTGATTTTTAGAGTTTTCAGAATTTGTCTAAACTCATTCTCACATAAGTATTCAAAAATGTTAAGTGTGTTGTTTTGGGGGGGGTTATAAGTACTAGTGACTCTCAAATTGTTCACAATGTCTGTAGGTTTACCAAAAAGCAGATTCAAGTTAAGTTTTCGAATGAATAATTTAAAATCCACCAAAAGTTCTGCTATATCACATTTTTTAGATGGGACAAAAGTAAGTCCCTTAGCAAATAACTCCACCAATAAATGGTCTATATTACATTCTGTAAAATTGTAAATATGAAAATCTTTCTCCCTGTTATGTAAAATTTCAAATAGTTTTATATCTGTTACTTGTAATAATTGTTGTTGCTGCGTGTATTGTACTTCTTCTTGAACCCCTGCGCTTGGTTCATGCTCCAATTTGTCCCCCTCCCCCGTTTGTAGTTTTTTTGAACCTCTTGGAATTGTAGAATTCTTAAACTCCACAACAACCTTCTTGAAGTTTACTTATAACTTTCAAGAAAACAATATTAGTTTTTTGGATGTGGAACTGAAAAAAGATAAGGACATGTTCACAGCAAAAATCTTTAGGAAAGCTACTTACTCCAACAGTTTCCTTCATTTCACCAGCATGCATCCCCCATTCCAGAAAAAAGCTGTCGTAAAAGGCCAATTGGTCAGGGCAGCGAGGATGACTACGCTGGAAAATGAATTTGAAGAAGAATGTGACCTGTTATATAATATGTTTGTAAAGAGGGCATACCCTAGGTCATTTTTGGATAACATTTTCAAAGAAGTAAAAGAAAAAGATATGCAGGAGTATATTTGCCTATTTTGAAAATGGAAGTAAATCTACCATTACTACAATTGTAGAGGCAGTGTCCCCTGCCTATTCAGAATATGAACATTTAGAAACAACAATGTTAGAGAATAGTTCAGTTAACAAAGATGAGGGTAGTAATTTCTCAACGGCCTTCACATTTACATACTGTTTGGAAGCAAAAGATATAGGTAAAACAGTAAGGAAATATTGGTGTTACCTTTCCTTGGATAATACTGTCTCTAAAATATTAAATTTCCACCCGACAATAACATATCGGAGGGGGACAAACATGAAAAACTACTGGAAACAAAAGTTGTAAAGTCTAGAACAGGTGGAGGAACCAAAAATGTGGCCTATGTAAATATTGTAAGTACATTTTAACATCAGATTCATTTATAATAAGATCAGTGGTATATCATGTTCAAGGGTTGTTCACCTGTAACTCTAAGGGCATAGTCTACTTGGCCCAATGCTCACAATGTCCGTCTTTCTATATTGGTAAGACGGACAGACGATTGCGTGATCGAATTTATGAGCATTTATATGCAATTAAAAAATCCAAAGAAGAAAATGCCTTAGCTAGACACGTCAATAGTAATTCTGGGCATTCTTTCTCTTTTATGAACGTTTACTTGGTGTGTTTGGCTTTTACAGCTATCAGTGAGCGAATCATTTGGTGAATAAAATTTGAAGGTTTTAACAACTTTATACTGGTGCAGAAGTTCCGTTTTTGCTGTACCGGTGTTACCAGCTTGTTCTACTTCTTAGTTAGCTGACTCATTTTTGTGCGACGTTGTTTGTAGCTGGTCACCGGACAAGTAAGATGGAAGATTCAACGGAAGGCGGAGATGCCTCGCAAGGCAACCTTACACAACTGCTTCAACTGATTAACACGAGACTGGACCGCTTATCGGAGAGGGTCGACACCGTTACCAGCTCCAGCGGACATGTGGGAACCGCAAAGGGCATTAATACATTAACTGTTGAAATACAACCAACTGGAAGCAACAATGGAATCGGATTACCACAGCGAACCTCGCACTGTGGTAATAATGGACATACAAATCGTCGGAGCAACCAGGAGACAAGTAATGAAACTAATTTCAACATAGGTTCTTGGCTTAACAATGAACTGGACATGGACATACTTCAGACAGGTAAAGAAGTTTCTAACTTGACTGAAGACAACAGTTCATTACTGGACAGACTTAAACTATTTGATTTTAAACTGTACAGGGTAAAAAAACTTCAACTTGAACTGAACTATTTGAATAAATGTTTAAAGGAACAAATAGTTCCAAAGGGGTTGAGACATTACTCATACCCCGTAGGACTGGTGCATGGGTCAGATTTTTTTAATGACTTGACAAATTTATTTAACAGACATGGTTTGGAAGTTATTCGATGTATGGTGACACATTATCAAGCTAATCTTGACGTGCTAATAAAAGAGACCACAGTATTGGAACAAGAAGTGAAAAAAGATGTTGATTTTAACAAAAATGTATATGAATATGATAGAATTTTGTCAAGTATTACCCAGCAGATGACAAAATTGAAAAACAACAAAATTAAAAAATTACAAAGGGATTTAAAAGCCTATCAGGAAGGCATAGCATACCCTAAACCTCATAATAAACCAACAGTGCCCCAAAAAGCACCTAACAAATTCAAGGGGCCTGCTAAGCAGCCCCCTTACAGAGAGCAAGGTGGACAACAGGACACTGGCCATCCCTCCAACTATCCAGATTTAGGGGAATATGCGGACCCTGAATTTGAAATTACTGAGGGTGACATATTTGAGGAAGAACTAGGTGGTACAAGCACTCATGTTAGTAACCAACAAGAATACCAAGAGGTTCAAAAAAACTACAAACGGGGGAGGGGGACAAATTGGAGCATGAACCAAGCGCAGGGGTTCAAGAAGAAGTACAATACACGCAGCAACAACAATTATTACAAGTAACAGATATAAAACTATTTGAAATTTTACATAACAGGGAGAAAGATTTTCATATTTACAATTTTACAGAATGTAATATAGACCATTTATTGGTGGAGTTATTTGCTAAGGGACTTACTTTTGTCCCATCTAAAAAATGTGATATAGCAGAACTTTTGGTGGATTTTAAATTATTCATTCGAAAACTTAACTTGAATCTGCTTTTTGGTAAACCTACAGACATTGTGAACAATTTGAGAGTCACTAGTACTTATAACCCCCCCCAAAACAACACACTTAACATTTTTGAATACTTATGTGAGAATGAGTTTAGACAAATTCTGAAAAACTCTAAAAATCAACATTACAATATATCGTTGGAAGAAAAGCTCTACTAAATCTATTAAGGGAACTGCCTATTAGATTCATGAAGCCTGATAAAGGTGGGGGTTTGGTGGTATTATACAAAAATGATTATTCTAACATTATGTTTAAATTGTTAGAAAGTAATACCTATAAGCCAGTTAGTAGAAATGAAATGAACCAAGCTCAGAATAAAATCAAACTGTTTCTAAGTGATTTATACACTGATGAGTTCCTAACAAAAGAACAGTATGAGTATGTAACTATGTTGGCTCCGAGGATCCCAAAGATATTTGGGATACCTAAATTGCATAAAAGTGTTACCAACCCACCTTTTAGGATACTAGTTGACGAAGACAGTCTGTTACCTACCCCAGTGCTAAACTAGTAGATCATTTTTTACAGAAATATGTGAAAGCAGAGCAGCAAATTTTGAGAGACTCATGGGACTTTCTACAACATATGGAAACTGTTATATATGATGAAAGAATCAATTTTCTGACAATTGACGTTGTTAACTTATATTCATGCATCCCACATGATCTAGGGATTGAATGGGTTGTGGAGTTTATCAGGTCGAAAGGAGCTGGGAACAATGATTGTTTATTAATTGAACAATTATTAGATATTATTCTGAGAAATAATTTTGTGTCATTTGAAGGTATCCTATATGTACAGGAAATAGGAGTAGCAATGGGCTCCCGGTAGGATCTAGTTTTGCGAACTTGGTTCTAGCCCACTGGGAGAACAACTTTATTTTTAAAAGTCAGTGGAAAGAAAAGTGTGGTAGTTATAGACGATTTCTGGACGATATTTTCATTTCATTTAAAGGCGACAGAAATGAAGCAGACCAGTTTGTAGAATTCTTAAACTCCACAACAACCTTCTTGAAGTTTACTTATAACTTTCAAGAAAACAATATTAGTTTTTTGGATGTGGAACTGAAAAAAGATAAGGACATGTTCACAGCAAAAATCTTTAGGAAAGCTACTTACTCCAACAGTTTCCTTCATTTCACCAGCATGCATCCCCCATTCCAGAAAAAAGCTGTCGTAAAAGGCCAATTGGTCAGGGCAGCGAGGATGACTACGCTGGAAAATGAATTTGAAGAAGAATGTGACCTGTTATATAATATGTTTGTAAAGAGGGCATACCCTAGGTCATTTTTGGATAACATTTTCAAAGAAGTAAAAGAAAAAAGATATGCAGGAGTATATTTGCCTATTTTGAAAAATGGAAGTAAATCTACCATTACTACAATTGTAGAGGCAGTGTCCCCTGCCTATTCAGAATATGAACATTTAGAAACAACAATGTTAGAGAATAGTTCAGTTAACAAAGATGAGGGTAGTAATTTCTCAACGGCCTTCACATTTACATACTGTTTGGAAGCAAAAGATATAGGTAAAACAGTAAGGAAATATTGGTGTTACCTTTCCTTGGATAATACTGTCTCTAAAATATTAAATTTCCACCCGACAATAACATATCGGAGGGGGACAAACATGAAAAACTACTGGAAACAAAAGTTGTAAAGTCTAGAACAGGTGGAGGAACCAAAAATGTGGCCTATGTAAATATTGTAAGTACATTTTAACATCAGATTCATTTATAATAAGATCAGTGGTATATCATGTTCAAGGGTTGTTCACCTGTAACTCTAAGGGCATAGTCTACTTGGCCCAATGCTCACAATGTCCGTCCTTCTATATTGGTAAGACGGACAGACGATTGCGTGATCGAATTTATGAGCATTTATATGCAATTAAAAAATCCAAAGAAGAAAATGCCTTAGCTAGACACGTCAATAGTAATTCTGGGCATTCTTTCTCTTTTATGAACGTTTACTTGGTGTGTTTGGCTTTTACAGCTATCAGTGAGCGAATCATTTGGTGAATAAAATTTGAAGGTTTTAACAACTTTATACTGGTGCAGAAGTTCCGTTTTTGCTGTACCGGTGTTACCAGCTTGTTCTACTTCTTAGTTAGCTGACTCATTTTTGTGCGTCATCATGTCCTGTCATAGCTCCATGAAGCTGTCCCTTGGGTCTGGATTTCTTCCTTGCTCCAGTGTACAGGTTTGCCTCAGAGGCTTACATACTATCCTGAATTATGATCCTAACTCCAATTTGTTCACTTTCTCTTTCATTAAACTCAGAGTACAAGGCACAGGTGAACAAGTCCCATTATTCCATATGTTTCTAACTGAGGTAGAGAGAGTTCTTCATTTTTTCTCAGATACTGATTCCTTCAGTTGTCCCCCTTTTGGAGCATGGTAGTCTCACTAGTTGCTACAGTAGCAACCTGTGTCACTACTTAGAAGCTGATGATACGTATACCCCTTTCAGTGGAGGGTGATTTACAACCTTTTTCAGATATACCTGCATGACACTGTATCACTCTGAGTAACGCCTTAAGGCATCATTGTTTAATCACCCCTTCATAGGTCCTGTTTTTTCAGGGCTTCAGTGAAGGATGCACTCACCTACAGTCAGCAGACAAAAGAGCATGACTTAAGCTACCACCAGAATCAGTACTTTTTCTCCCCTTCACGTACATTCTCAGGAAACACAGAGGTGATAAGAAAATGTGGCTATAGCACCTTTTAGTGTTCTTCAGGCTTCATGCAGAAACGCTTCCTCCAAAGGCAAGGGAGAATTTCTTCAACTGTGTACCAAAGAAAACAGGGGACTGGAGACCAATTTTTTATCTCAGCAACCTAAACAAGTCGGTTTGACACACCATGTTTTGGATGGTTGTGGTTTAGTCCATTCTCCCTTTTCCTGGCAAGAATAAATGGATGTGCTTAATAGACCTTCAGGATGTGTACTTTCACATAAAGATGAACAGATGATCTAGGAGGTATTTATACTTCCAGCTGGCAGCCAGTCATTACCAGAGTTCTGCCCTTTGGTCTCACCACAGCCCCCAGGGTGTTCACAAGTGCATGGCAGTAGTAGCAGCTCACTTAAAACTGCAAGGATTCTGGGTGTTTCCATATTTAGACCATTGTTTCATTTCTGCTCTGACCAGGCATCAGTTAACAAGGGCAGGAGATCAGGTTCTCCAGATTTGTTCCTGGGGATAACCATAAACTATGAAAAGTCTAGTCTACAACCAGCTCAAACTCTAGAATTCATAGGAGCTATGCTCAACACAAAATTGTTTATAGCTTCTTTACCATCCTTAAGAGTTCAGACCATAAAATCTCAGGTCAAAAAGATCATTTGCAGTATCAGAATATCAGCTTGACTTGCCCTGCAAGTTCTAGGTTCAATGTCAGTGGCAATAACATTAGTTCCTTTAGCTAGAATCTACATGAGAATCCTTCACTGGATGTTAACCACACAATAATCAACACTTTATCAGCCCATGTCCTATCAAATATGATAGTGATGATGGTGGATTCAGTCAGACTGGGTTCTACAAGGCTGTCTGGTCATTACCCCTCACCCCAAGGCCATAGTGACCATAGATGCTTTCCAGCTGGGGTGGGGGTGGGGGGCATGTTCTGGGAAAAACTGCCCAAGCCACTTGGTCCCTCGAAGAGGCCAACCTCCATATCAGTATCCTACAGATGAGAGCAGTGCTTTTACCATTGCAGGCCTTTCAGGATGTTCTCCTTTTAGGAACAGTTGCAATTCAAACAGACAAAATATCAGTAATTTCGTAATTCAACAAACAAGGAGGAACCAGATCTTACCCCATGTGTTTAGAACTTCTCAGAAAGAGGCAATGAGTGCTCTCATCCAACCACTTTCTCATAGCAATGCACATTCCAGGAAAATCCAGTGTGATACCAGAAAAACTGAGCTGGTGCATTCTCTTACCTCACAAATGGTACCTCAACCAAATTGTCATGGAAATGATTTTCCACCAATGGGATCAGCCTTGCTATGATCTTTTTCCCTCCCTGAAACAACAAATGCAGCAGCTACTTTGCCCTAATCCTCCCACAGGGGGAATCACCAAGGGATGCTCAAGTTCACGATTGGCCGTCTAGTCTCCCTCAAGCTTATCCACCCATCCCATTCATTCTGAAGTTGGTGGAAGAGCAAAGTCATCCTCATTACACCCTAATGGCTTTGACAGATTTGTTTTCCCTTCCTATATCCTCAGTTGATACACAAACCTTGGATTCTGGATCTGACTCCAGATCTTCTGTCTCACCTGAAAGGCATGACTCACACAGATATTAAAAAAAACCTCAGGCTGACAGCCTGGCTTCTTCAGTTCCCTTAATAGCCAGATACCCTATGCTCTCTTCACCTGTCCATCAAATACTTTTATCTTCCAGTAAACCTTCTACAAGGAAACTTTACTCCAGAAAATGGAAGAGGTTTGTTCATTGGGCCAAAATAATCATATTGAATCATTTTCAGCTGCAATTCACAGCATACTGGACTTTCTTCCACATCTTCAAGCAGGAACTAGTTGACAGACAAACCTTACATACATACATACATGCTTACATCTCAACAGCTAACTACAGAATGGCAGTCAGACTTGCACGTCATCAGTATTTATACACTTGTGGAAGCCCTTGGATAGCTTCTTAAAGGTATATACACACATATTGATCTACATCCTCCCTCTTATAAAGATTGCCCTTTTATAAAAAGTAATATTAGAGTCAGGCATGCATTACTATATACAGTAGAAACAATATAAAATGTTCATGTCCAAGTTGCTTCATATCTGCTGCAAGGTTTAGAGATTTTACCATATCTCATAACATAACAGTCGGGGCCAAACTTAGCAACAGGGACAGTCTGCGGTGCACAACTCATATCAGGGAATTTCCGGATTCGTCATAGGAACAGGAATGTCCACTGGAAGTTCCTCTGGAATTGAAACACCGGACGACTCTCTAAGATAGAGAGTCTTTCTCACAGGCTATCTGCTGTGGTATAGGCTCAGACACTTGTCTCAAATGCTTCCAATGCTGCATAAAAATTGCTCCTTCTGATTCCACAATGGGCAGTCTCATCTTTGGGCCAATATTTTTCATGATCATATTCTTTGGACATTTGCATCATTACCACTTTTCCCCTCATAATGGATTGAGTGGGTTGCTGGTCTTATTGTAGTAGGAATTCTGGGTTAGGCACTTCTTCAACAGATTGGCTTTCACTGACCTGTTGTTCTTGATATATGGAACCCACAATTGACTAATAATTGGTAATGTGGTTCTGGTTTGTCTCGACAGAAGTCTCTGAGCAGGTGAACCAAGATCTTTATCACGAGGAACATTTCTGAGATAAAAAAGATTCAGGAAAACATCAGTATTATCTCATTTTGACTTCTCAAGTAAGTGCTTTGCATATGATCTGCATGTTCTGCCAAACCATTTGACTATGGTTACTCAGGACTACTTGTGACATGAGTAAAGTCTCATTCTTCAGCAAATCTTTTGAACTGTTGGCTTGTAAACTGTGTGCCATTGTCAGAAATAACTTTGTGCGGACTACCATGAACTGCAAAATTATGCTTTGTCATAGTAATGACTGTACTGGATGCTAGGTTGGGAAGTAAGTCAATCTCAAACCAGTTGAAGTAAGAGTCTACTAACACCAAATAATGTTGACCATTCCACTCGAAGATGTCTGTGGGTAGTGCCAACCAAGGTAGTTCTGGAATCTGAATAAGCTGAAGTGGTTCTTTCTGTTGATGTGGCTTTCTACTATTACACACTGAACAAGATGAAAATGCTCTCTCAATGTCTTGTGACATAGAAAGCCAAAATAATAGTCTTCTCACCCTTCTCTTGGTAGATTCAGTTCCTGGGTGACCACAATGCAAGATAGTAATGTACTCTGGTTGCAACGACTTTGGAACAATTACTTTTGGACTTTTCATTTTGATACCTTTGATACCTTTGTCAGACAAAATCTCATCTCTGTATGGAAAATAAAGTTGCATTTCTTGAGGTAAACTAGATTGTTTTGACAGCCATCCTTGATTGATAAAGTGGTTGAGCCTTTGTAAAACTGGATCTGTGGCTGTGTGAACTCTCACCTCATCAAGATGTGTGGAAGAAAAATTTCTCACTTCCTTGACTTCAGAATCAAAGTTCTCATTCTCTTGCAGTTCTTTGGTGTTTCTGGGTGATTTGGATAATGTATCAGAAAGATAAAGAAGTTTGCCTTTCTATATTTATTATTTACTTATTTTTATTTTACATTTGTTTACTTCGGAAGTCCAACAGGGCACAGGTCCTTTTTCAGCAGAGGTCTGGGGAAAAAGCTCCAAAATTAACAAATACATACTATAATACAGCCAAGTGAGTAGCAAATACATACAAGACAGTGGTTTCAGACACAATACATAGAGCAACAGTAATTTACACAAAACATGGTTGTTTACATTTAGTTGATATATTCAAATGATTATGTACAGTAAAGTGAAACTACAATTAATGGTAGATTATGCTAGTAGAGTAAGAATAATGATAATAGAGTGAAAAGGAGGAATAGGTTATCCAGAGTAGTTGCAAGTGCAGAGCCAGGTGTTAGTAAGGTGCGTCTTTAGAAGTTTTTTAAATTGAAGTGTTGAGGAGTTAGTTACTAATGAGTTAGGTAGATTATTCCAGTGTTTGGAGATGTAGTCGGAAAAAAGTGATTCACCTGCTGAATTGTTAGCTTTAGTGGTGTGTAGAAGTAGTTTGTTGCTGGGGAGAAGGGGTCTTGAGGAGGTATGTGGTTGAATGATATCTATAAGTGCAGCTTTTTTTCTGATTGATAGAGTATTTTGTGGGTAAAGATAAGTTGATTAAAATTAAGAAGTTGAGGAAGTTCATGCCACTTGAGCTGCTTAAGTGATGAATAGTGATGTGACCTGTATGAGGCATTAGTGGCAAACTTGGAGATTTTTTTGTAACAGGCTTTGAGTTTGTCTAGATCTATCTTGCGGAGGTTGGTTATGACTGGGGAGGCATACAGGAGAGTTGAATGGAGGTGGGTTATAGCAGTGGTGGCTTTTATGTTATTTGTCAGAAATCTGTTATTTCTATATAGGAGACCTAGTTTTTTTGTGAGATTCTTTAATGGATTGGGCAATGTGAATATCAAATTTCAGGTTATTGTAAATTTCCATAAATAGTAATTTGGTATGGTTCATTGGGGTGATAATAGTTTTATTTTTAGAGAGGATACTGAAGGTTGTTGATGGGGAAGTGTATCTAGTTTGGTAGAAGAGAAGATGTTTTGTTTTGTTGGGATTTAGGATAAGTTGGGAGCTAGTTAACCAGGATTCACCAGATAATAAGGAATCTTGAGTAATGATATGGAAGTCTTTGAGGGAGAAAGCAGAGCAGATCAGGGTAGTGTCATCAGCATACTAAACCACTGAGGCCTGAGGTGTAGCCAAGTGGAGCTGGTTGGTAAAAAGAGAAAAAAGAAGAGGACCAAGGATGGAGCCTTGGGAAACCCCAAAGGTGACAGGGTGAAGGGGTGAAAGATCTTGTTGCCAGTGGACAGCCTGTTGATGTTCTGCTAGGTAACTTTGGAACCAGGTGATAGGGTGATTGAGGCTAAGGGAGGAGAGGACACAGATGAGTTTGGAGCAGTTGACCATGTCAAAAGCCTTGGACAGGTCCAGGAATATGGCTAATACAAATTGACCATTGTTTCTATGCTGGTTAATTGTGTTAGTAAAGGACAATAGGGCTGTGGTGGTGCTGTGAGAGGGGCGAAAACCATGTTGGGTATTAGATAGGAGCTTGTGTGTAAGAAGATAGTCCATACATTGGGTGTGTATGACCCTTTCCAGAATGTTTGAGAGAGGCGATAGAATTGCAAATGGGGGATATTTTGTTAGTTCAGTGGAGCTACCTCCTTTGTGTAAGGGTAAGATGTGGGAGATTTTACAGATGTTGGGGATGTAAGCTTCAGATAATGAACTGTTTATAAGTATGGATACAGGGTATGCGATTGCTACTGCTGCAATTTGAAGGACGTCAGCACGGAGATTGTTGGCAGCTTGGGTAGTGGGCTTAAGTTTATTTAGTAGTTTTTTAAAGGTGTTAGTGGAGACTGGGTTTAGAGTAATTGATTGTTGCCTTTGGGAGGGTGTAAACTGTTGTGGTTTGGGGTAGGAGGGGTGTGGTTGCTGGTCTGGGTAATTGCAAGTTGTTGAATTGATTCTGTGAAGTAAGTATTAAATTGAGTGGCTAAGTTCATGAAGTTGTTGGGTTAGGAGTGGTTGTTTTTCCAGTTTGCAGTATATTGTTAACTGCTGCCCAGAATTTTTGAGGGTTATTTTGATGTTTATCCTGTATGTTGCAATAGTAGTTGCTTTTGTCTAATTTTGCTAGTTTTTTTTTTTTTTTTTTTTGCTTTATTTTGGAGTTCTAGGAAGGCTTGTTTAGTTATATGGGATTTGGTTTAATGATATTGTTCACAGACTTTATCTCTGGTTCTGAGTAGGGATCTGGATTCTTTACTTAGCCAGGGTGCATATTTTGACTTCACTCTAATGGTTCTAGGGGGGCATGATAGTTGAGTATGTTTAGGAAGGTGGAGTCAAAGGAGATAATGGCTTCTTCTAGAGGCTGGTGCTTGAAAGGTTCACAATTGCAGCTTTTTAGAGCAGAGATAAACCCTGTTTGTATCAAAAGTTTTGTTGTTGTTTCTAATTAGATGGATGGAGATCTGGCAGTTTTGATGAATGCAGATTCTTAGGAGAAAGGTTGGGTTGTGATCATTAAGGCAGTCAGGGAGGCAGCCTGAGTGGGATGAGAGATTGGGGTTGCTAAGCAAAATCCAGTCGAGGATGGATTGATGCTTAAAAGTTTTGTCAGTCGCGGTGGATGACATGATGATTTGGGTGAAGCCATAACTGTTTACATGGGATGTATGGTTTGGAGAGGAAGAAAGGAACCAATCAATATTAAAGTCACCCATTCATATAGTTTCTTGTGGGAGAGATATGGTGGTCCATTGCAGTATACTTTCAGGTGTGGTGATATTGTTGCCTGGTGGACTATATCCAACTATGATATTTAGGTGTTTTTTTGAAGTTAATTGTTAACTTATCCAATATTAATTCTGCATTATCAAATTCAGGTATGGAGAGGTCCAGAACATCTAGTATAAGTTGATCTTTGAATAAGATTGCAAAATCCCCTGCTTTTTTGTTTTCCTATCTTTACATTGGATGCTGTAACCAGGGGCAGTAATTTAATTGCTACTGATATCTGGTTTAAGCCATGTTTCTGTTAGTGTTACAGTATCGGGGGAGTAAATGGATAGTAGGGCATGTAGGTCATGGACTTTCTTTGCTATGTTTCTTACATTCATATTAAGGCTAAAAAGGGAGGATTTGCATCTATGGTGCAGCATAACAAGTGTTGATGGTGAAGCGCTGGCTAATGAACTGCATTTGGGGGTTGGAACAGGATTAGGGTGAATATCTCCTAAGCACCTTAAATGCATAATTATGTGTGAAAGAATCTTGGAGAGTTTTAGTTGAGGTTTTGAATATTTCAGAGATATGGGGGATGTGGGATGATGAGGAAGGACGTTGATTGCGTGATAGTCTATATAGGTGGTGTGGAACAGGGTTGAGTCTATAGTGTGGCAGTGTGAACAACTTGGGTAGTGGAATGAGGTGGTTTGCCAGGGATGGGAAGAAGTGGATAGTAAGCGAGTGTCATAAGTGGAGAGAGAGAGAGTGTAGGAGTATAAGTGTTAAGCTAGTAGTGATATGGAAGAGTGTTGTATTAAAAGGCTTCATTTTAAGGTTGAGCTGGTGTGTGAGGTTGCAGTAGACAGGGAATAATGTATGAATAGTAAAAGTAGAGAGAGATATAATGTTAGAGAAATGTAAGTGTGTGCTTTGGTAGAGTTTTTTGGGAGTATTGTGTGTTGTATACTTCTACCTGACTGGAGAGGTAGAGAGGGGAAGATGAAGTGAGAGTGGGGGACTAATGTAGTGCGGTGTGGAACTGGTTGGTGTGATGTTGTGGGATTGGGTGGTGGGTGTGGTTATGTTTAAGTATGAATTTAGGTGAAGTAGGGGTGGGGGGGAATTGGGGGTAGGGTCGGGGAGTGGAGTGAACCCAAGAGAATGGAGCAGGTAGAACCTATGGAGGCAGATTGCAGCTGTAAGTCAGCTGAAAAAAAAATACAAGTTGGAACTAAGGAAGGCAAGCAGGTCAGTGCCATCTAAGACACCAAGGTAAAGAGAAGCAGAGGTAGTGTTTAATTTAGCACAGTGGACCTACTGATAATTTAAGTACAGTAGTATGGGTGAGGGAATGAAGAAATAACTTTGTGGAGAGGGAGTGGGGCAATAGATAGTTTTCCTGGGCTGCTATTTCCTTGTAAGTGTGCACTTCAAGATGCTACACCTGGAGGGCTTTCAGCTGAAACAAATAGAGCAAATATGGCATGCAGGGTTTTTAAAACCTTTGGTGTGTTGTACCTGAGCAATCACTTGGGGGGTGAGGGAAGGGAGGGAAACAATCAAATTGGAGTAAAGAGTAGCAGGGGAGAATGCAAGGCACTCTGCAAACCTAGCTAATTAGCAAAGGACAGCAAAGGAAACAAGGTAAACATGCAGACACCCTGTACAAGGACTGGAAGGTTTCTCTGAGAAAAACTATCAGTAAGAGTACACCCCAGGTAGAAGGTATATGCTGCTTACTAGTTTGTAATGGCAATTTTTATTCTCTTTTACATTTGTGTTTCCCTTTGCGTTTTGCTGCACACTATGTATCTAAAGATAAAAGCAGTTTGAGACATTGCACCTTTGTTTTGTGTTTAATTAGTGAAGAATAAGTATCAAGGAGGAGGGACTGAAGGCTATGACTCTGTTGAGGGGCTAAATACCTTAACATAAAACAGATAAGTTAAGCAAAATGGATCAACAGTGAAACAGGTGAAAGGGGTGGGGGTGGCTAAGAGGAAAAAGGTTTGCAGCTGTCACCCCTGGAATATGCAGTCTAGCTGACTGCAACAGATTTTAACAAAGCGTAACAGTAGTCACACAAGCAGGCACCTACACCAAACATAAGTGGCAATAGCAAGGTACCCAAAGTTAAAGCTGAGGCTACAGTCTTTATTTTTTTATGATTGTTGGTTAGAGTTTCCATTGGTTTAGCTGGAGTAAGAGGAGTCCTTCCTCGCATAAGTGTGGGGGGGGGGGGTGAAGCGAGCAGGTGCTAAGTGACTCTAAAAGTTGCAAAGAAGACAAAAAGGAAAAAGTATAAGACTAAAAACAACAATATAAGGACATCAAAGTACATTAAGAAGGTTTGTGGTCTGCACTGTTGTGGCAGGACAGGTAGCTTACATCCTTCTAAGTTGGGAATTCCTGACTGAAGGCTCAGTGTCTGTTATTCTAAAAGTGTATTAGTTCTGATTTAAGCACTTGGCCTTCAGGCCAGTTATTTTACATTAAGAAGGTTTGTAGTCTGCACTGTTGTGGGAGGAGAGTCTAGATTCTGCCCTTCTGAGCTGGGAATTTCTGGTTAAAGGCTTATTGTGCCTGATTATTTGAACTGTTTCTTTCTGAAATTGGTATGCCTTGTTTGCTGTAGCATAGACTAGATTCAGGCCTGCTGAATCTAGCTTTGTTTGTATAACTTGAGCACTAATCCAGGCCATTTTTTTGGAGAAGGCTCCCCTGCACCCTAGTGGTAGGAGTGTGCAGTTAGAACTTGTCTGATTGAAGACTGCTGGAACAGGGCTCAGTTTTGAACTTTTTTTGCTGGTTAGTTGGGTAATTTGTTTACATCAGTTTGCTCATTTTCTATTGTTATATAAAAATACACTTTATTCATCTGCTTTTACTGTATTTGTGTTTCTTCCTTCTTTATTACTTTATTTTGCTTTTGCTGCCTGTTTGTTAAAGTACTTAATTGCATTTATTCTGCTGCATTTATTACTGCTTGTTAGTAGGCTGATTAAATTGCAACTGTTATTCTTAGCCTTTGGTTTAAGCACTTGGGCTTTTGACCAGTTGTTTTACATTAAGAAGGTTTGTGGTCTGCACTGTTTTGGCAATACAGGTAGCTTACATCCTTCTAAGTTGGGAGTTGCTGATTGAAAGCTTACAGTCTGTTATTCTAAAAGTGTATTAGTTCTGGTTTAAGCACTTGGGCTTTGGGCCAGTTATTTTACATTAAGAAGGTGTGGTCTGCACTCGTGGGAGGAGAGGGTAGATTCTGCCCTTCTGAGCTGGGAGTTTCTGGTTAAAGGCGTAATGTGCCTGTTTATTTCAACTGTTTCTTTCTGAAATTGGTATGCCTTGTTTGCTGTAGCATAGACTAGATTCAGACCTGCTGAATCTAGCTTTGTTTGTATAACTTGAGCACTAATCCAGGCCATCTTTTTTTTGATAAGGTTCCCCTGCACTCTAGTGGCAGGACTGTGCAGTTAAGACTTGTCTGATCGGAGACTGCTGGAACTGGGCTCAGTTTTTAGCTTTTTATTGGTTAATTTGTTTAAATTAGTTTGCTCATTTGCTACTGTTACATTAAAAAAAATACATTTTATGCATTGCCTCTTAGCTAGAGTTAAACTATTCCCAGCACCATAAAGTGTGCTCTTCAAATTTTCCCTTACAACTAGCCAGTTTTTTAGTTTTAACCCTCAAATCTGTTTCTTTGAGCTCAGCACTTGTTCAGAACTCGTAAATACTAAAGGAGCTGCAAATTACTGCACCACTCAACTTTCCTCACTTGTCTATGGGAAAACAGTTTTTAGTACTTAATAAATAAGCACCTATCCAGCATTTCTAAGGGTCAGCTCCTGGTGTTTTCTCCTGTCTACCTGATGAATCTGAGCATCTTAGGGCAATGCAGCAATTGCCTCATGTACACAAACAACCTTCTCCTCCTACCACCCAATACTACAACCTGTGAGAGATGCACTTATATAGCCAAACTGGAAGCAAAGCTACATTGGAAAATATTAGGGTACAACCCAACACCCTAATAATGGGTACAACCCAACACCCTAATAATGGGAGATTTCAACTACCCCACCATTAACTGGGAAAACAACTCATGTACCAACTCTTTTGCTCAACGTTTTCTGGAATTCATAAATTCCAATGCCTTGGATCAACTTATCCACACCCTCACCAGGGGCAGCAATATCCTAGACCTGGTCATTACCGACATGGATGGCCGGTGTTCAACACCAGAGGTCAATTCTTCGTTGGTCAGATCCGACCACAAGCTAATCACCCTAGACATCTACATCCTGCCCCCACCCCCCATTACGGAAACCAGTAAAACATTTCTCCAAAGCCAACGTCATGCTTCTTAAGTCAGAAGTGGCAAACTTCACAATATCCATGTAGTCAGACAATAGAGGTACTACTGCTGCATCCTACACAAATGCACTTTATAAGCACTTACACGAGTGCATGGATCATGCTATCCCTAACAGAACCAAGATACTATCCTCCAACAAAAGGAAGCGAATTTGGTGGTCCTCTGCCATAAATAAACTCTACAACAGAAGAAAGAAACTGTTGCAAAAAAGAGTAAAATCCCATGATTGGAGAAACTCCCTGGTCAGCCTCAGTAAGAAGCTGAGATCCCTCATAAAATCCTCCAAAGCTAGTTATGAAAACAAAATTGCCACTGATTCTAAAGACAACCACAAAACATTCTATAGCTATGTCAAGAATCTCAGTGGCAACACTCAGATCTGCTCTGAGTTATAGCACAATGGCACTAAATGTACAAAAAAACCCAAAAAAAACCAACATAGGACAGCAGACAATGGTGCCCTTTTAAAAAAGATGTACTTTTATTCTAAATGATCCCATAAGGCACATAAAAAAGGCAAAAAGCCTACAATACAAAATCCAAACCAGTTTCAGCTTATAAATTAAGCTTTTTGTTTTTTCACTGATGAAGGCTTAATTTATAAGCTAAACCTGGTAATGCAGAGGCAATAAGTTTACAGTGTGGTAGACAGCATTAAGAAACAGAAAAGAAAAATGCTACACTTGGAGGGCTTTCAGCTGCAAACGTAGAGCAAATATGGCATGCAGGGTTTTTAAAACCTTTGGTGTGTTGTGGCGGCTGGTGACTTCAAATCAAAGGGGGGCTGCAGGGGATAGCTGAATGGGTGGGGTCAATGGGAAGGGGTGCACACAACTAGAAAGGGGAGGAGCTATGCTCAAAACCACAAAAACTAAACTTTAATTAAATATGCTGCCCTGGGTGCCAAACCCTCATTATGAGAGTCCAATCAAGACAAATGAAGTGTAAAAGAATAAAAATATTTCAGTGCATTGGCTGCTTGACAGCTTACTTAATATCTAGATGGAAACAAAAAGGTTGTAAGGCATGAAAAAAATAAATTACTTTTTAAATACATTACTGGAATGCCATTCAAAATCAAGTATAAGAAAAACATGCAGCACTCAACTCAAACCGCTTCTCCTTGCACTGCATTATAATTTATATTCAGCTTTATTAAAGTACCAAGTAACATGCTGAAAGTAGCAATATCTGTGATGCCCCCACTTGTAAAAATGTTTATTATCCAAAAAAGACCTGCTGCCTGACAACTATCTACTTGTTTCATGGGGAAAACATGATCAAAGTAAAAAATGAAAAGCAAACAAGCTCAAGATACATTGCTTAAAGGATTACTGTACAGGATATGGACCACACATGAATGGCATTCTGTTTAGTTTACGGGTAAAGCCCTCAGAGATCACTGGAGGTCTCCAACAAGTGTAATGAGCTTCTTAAAATAATGTAATCCTGTCCTTTATTACAAATACTGTCATATGCATTTCAATACCCAACGCTTATACATTATCTAGTTAAGTATTCTCTGCATGGCAACAACAGAAAGGCTTCAATGTTGGCAGTTCTTTAACAGTATGCTTATTAAAGCTTACTTGCATGTTATGATCTCAGATAAGCTTACCTGATAGTCATTAAAGCATTGCTACTTAAAACACAAAGCAACAGGCACTTTGAGTAATAAGCATAAATCAACAGAACAAAAATATGACAGAAACCAGACCATTTTGCAAAATCAAGAACAGATGAAAAGCCACTGTAGTACTTGTGTCTACCTTGGATGGGGAGATACCCTGCACATTTACACTGCATGGGGGGATACCCTGCACATTTGCACTGCACAACTGCTCCTTGCCTTGCTTGGACACATCCAGAGTCAGTACGTGGGGTGCAACAAGTATGTCACAATTTGAAATGTCTCTGGCTGACTGATGGCCCTGACACATTTGTCATACCTCACCCTCAGAGCAAAGCCATACATAGAAGTGGGACAAAGGCCCAAAAATAAGGACAATTTTTAAATATTGCTCTTATAAACTCGGAAAGATAATAGAATAGTAGGTCTTGCATTAGTATGAATTTTCTGAAGGATATGAAATCTGAAACTCAAATGTCTGTCATTATTTTCTAACTTCAGTCTTTAATGATTTACCACTAATTTGCCAAAAAAAAACAATTTTATGAAAAAGGGACCAAAAATGCGATGCAAAAATATAAAGTAGCCACACAATACAGCTGGTAACCTGTCAAAGAAGGGACACTTTTTTAATAATAGTACTGCTAACTTGAGCAGCTGACATAATAAAAGAACCGAC
Organism: Protopterus annectens; assembly: GCF_019279795.1. Lineage (NCBI taxonomy): Eukaryota > Metazoa > Chordata > Ceratodontiformes > Protopteridae > Protopterus > Protopterus annectens. The sequence continues at coordinate 464,888,249 of NC_056747.1, forward strand.
ATGCATTCCTGAAATAAAAGTAATCTATAACTCTGATTATTACAGTTATTTCTAAATTGTAAACCCTCCATGTTTTCTTCCAAAATTGCTATTTTGCAGAGGGATTATTAGGGGAAGAACAACATTTTGAGCTAAATTTAGGGACAGTTGAAAGGTTTGGCTGTGCCTAATTCTATAAAGCAATTTATTTGCATGTACCTCTCAACCTGTTAATGCAATAAATCTGGACAAGGCCAAATATATTGGGGAAACATAAACAGTACTAAAAATTGCTCTTGTATAAACTGAGACAGTTGATAGAACAGGTCTTACTTCAGCATGCATTTTTTCTGAAGGTTATGAAGTCTGAAACTCAGTGTCATTATTTAGTGACTTAATTCCTAAATGATTTTCCAGAAAACCACAAATATTATGAAGAACAAACCAAAAATAAGAAGCAAAAATCTATTCATTCTGTGAAAATCTGGACATTTGGGAGGTATAGTTCAGCTGGGGCTGTCTTTGAGTTTGCCACCCTTTCCCCTCACAAAATCATGGTCGAATGGAGCCCTCCCCCTGCAGCTATTCCAATGATCCAGTACTTGGCTATTTCACTCCATTTACCATAAACACTAATGTGCATATTGCTTTACTTCTATGTTGATCTGGATTTCATTTGAAAGTTTTATTTTGCATTTTACAGCACAAACACTAAGACATCTGTTAAACAAAGCAACGCAGTCTCACAATGAAAACAGACTTAGCATTAAAAACTTCTCTGCCCTTGAAATGCGCATTCAATGAAACAGCATTGAAACCCACATTCAAAGAAAATACATTTTGCCAGTGGCAGATAAAGATTAACTTTGGGCTGTTTTCAAATCATAGGCCCCTTGCACATGAAACATACATGTGATCTTTGATACACCTTCCTGATTCTACTAAATTATATTCCTTGTACAATACAGTACAGTTGTTAGATGGCATTTTAAATTTATTGTTTTGAACATTTTTCCAGTAAAGAATGAAACAAAATGCATGCACCAATGACAAAACTACCCAATTCAGAACATTTCCATCATAAAAGTCTACTCAACCTTCTACAGTCCACTAGTATCAGTAAATATGCACAATCTCTGAAGTAGTAAAAGTCATCTAAATAATTCCACATTAAAGAAATCTGTAACAATGAAGAGGTTGCTGCTAGCAAACAACTTTATATGTCACTGTTTATTCATCTACAAATAAAGTGCCTGTTGCCCCTGAGGAATAAATTGCCTATGTTGCATGCATTAAAAAAAAATAAGCTAGTAATATCGCAATAGGGACTGTATGGCAAACTGATAACAGGTTCATAGTTACTACTCTAGGTATCTTTGCCAAAAAGGACTGCAGCATCCACCCACTTTACAACACAGTACAGTATCAGCAATGCATCTATCTTTTGTGGGAGTAGAACCCACAGCCTTCTGCATCAAAAGCAAGTATACTACCTGTTGTGCTATTAATGCAAGCAGACTCAGAATACGCAGCACTAAAGTTTTGTTCCCCTGCAGCTCTCAGCTCCTTGTAAAATCTACTCGACACACAGTTGTATCTCTGTACTTTGCAGCACAAGAAATCTGGAAAAAGCCGAAATTTATTGGGGGGGAGACAACCAGGGACACATTTTAAACATTGCTTGTATAATGTTGGAAAGTTGCTAGAATAAAATGCTGTGTTACCACCATACATTTCACTGCCACGTCTTTAATTGCAAAACAGTCAGAGAAACATACCACTATGCCAAATCAGCTGTTTTGTAAAAGAGAGGAAGACAAACTTAAATGGCTACCATTTAATGAATTCAGTTCTCAGCATAGCTGTCAACCTCTTGGCACAAAACACCTGAACAAAGCCAATAATGGGGGGAATACAGCCCCCAAACATATTCAATGAATTCAGTTCTCACTATAGCTCTCAACCTCTTAGCAAAAAACATGTGGACAAAGCCAGTAATGGGGGGGGGGGTACAGCCCCCAAACATTCAGTGAATACAGTTCTCACCATAGATAACTGTCAAGCACAAATACCTGGACAAAGCCAATAATGGGGGAATACAGTCCCAAAAATAGGGACAAATTTCAAATATCCATGTTATAAACTTAGACAACTGCTAGAACAATTTTGTGTTACCATGTACTTTCTGACGAATATGAAGTCTGAAATTCAAATGCCTGTTATTTTTTAAACATTTAACCAGTAAACTAGTCTGACTTGGTACAAAAGACAATTTTCAGCAGAGCAGAGTGAAATGCCAATCACATCTTTGCAAGATGAGAGAACACGCAGACACCACAGCCAAGAATCAAACCAGAGAACCTGCAGCCGTTAGGCAACAATGCTACCAGTGCACCACTACACTACAGACTTTGCAAGAAAAAATGTAGATACAGAAACCACATATTTTATGAGGAACAGAACAAATATAAGGCAAAAATCTGCAAGCTTTTTTTAGAAATGGTGGTGGATAGGGAATTCAGGTCCTTGCCACCTGCATCCAAGGTACAGGGTTCAAGCCTGAGTATCTCTATCCACCACCATTTGCTCTCTCTAGCCACCAGTATATAGTAACTGGGGCATTTTACACACACCCGAGCAATCCAGTGACCTGAAGCAGCAAAAACCACCCACGACACGGAGCAATCCAGCCAGCGACCAAAACCTGCTACACCTACCTCCTGAATGAGCCCGCGCAATGAAAGTCCTGTGAGAGCAGCTCACCTCTCTCAGTCCTGATTGGATCTGCCTGCAGCCGAAGCAGTCTGGACCTCCTCTTCTGTGTGGTCGTCCCTGCACTGATTCCTGGGTGCATTTGCAGCAATGATTGCTGGGTGCCTGTCTATCTCTATCCGGACTGCTGATAAAGGCATTCTGGACTCGTGCTTTTTTTTTTTTTTTTTTTTTTTTCTGTTTGTTTTTTAGTTTTAAAGATTTTTCTTTTTTTTTTTCTAGGTGGGAGGGCTGCAGTCCGGCAGTCCGATACCACGAGTCACCCCTGGTTGTACCTGAGCAATCACTTGGGGGGGTGGGGGAAGGGAGGGAAACAATCAAACTGGAGTAAAGAGTAGCAGAGGAGAATCCAAGGCATTCTGCAAATCTAGCTAATTAGCAAAGGACAGCAAAAGAAATTAAGTAAACATACAGACACCATGTTCAAGGACTGGAAGGTTTCTCTAAGAAAAACTATCAGTAAAAGTACACCACAGGTAGAAGTTATATGCTGCTTACTAGTCTGCAATGGCAGATTTTATTCTCTTTTACATTTGTATTCCCCTTTGCTCTTTGCTGCACAATATGTAGCTAAAGATAAAAGCAGCTTGAGAGTTTGCACCTTTGTTTGGTGTTTAATTAGTGAAGAATAAGTACTGAGGGGGAGGTAGACAAGATTGAAATTGTCCTTTTGCAATCTCAGCATCATACGTTGCCATCTGGCTGGAGCTGAATGCATTGGCTTTCTCAGGATAGTGACTAATGGTTGGTTGTCTGTTTCGATCTGGATAGGTCTACCATAAAACTAATAATGGAACATCAAACATGCAAACACAATTGCCAAAAGCTCTTTCTCTGTCTGGGCATACTGCATTTCAGTTTGAGTAAGAGTTTTTGATGTATAGGCAACAGGCTGATCCTCATGTAGAATGACTGCACCAAGACCAAATTTCAAAACATCACAGGAAAGTGTAACTAGTTTGTGAACATCATAGTATTGGAGAGTTGCTGGACTTGTAATTCTTTGTTTTAGGACATCAAATGCTCTTTGGTGTTACTGTAACTAAGACCAGAATACGTCTTTACATGTCTGGAATGAACTTACCTAAGTAGTTGACCATGCCAAGAAAATGTTGTAGGGCTTGAACATTGTGTGGAGCTGGCATCTTGAGAATGACTGTTTGTTTTGAAGGGTCTGGTCATAGGCCTGTACTTGTAAATAAATGACCAACATAAGTAAATTCTTTTAGCCTGAATTTGCATTTGTGTGGGTTGAGTTCAGATTCATGTGATGTGCCCTTTCTAGAAATGTTCTGAGGTTTCTGTCATGTTCTGCTTCATCTTTACCCACTACTAGTATGTCTGCTATGATAGCAAAAGGATACCCAGAAAAAAATTGCTCCATTGCACATTGAAAGACTTCATTTGAAGAATTTTCCCAAATGGCATTCTCAAAAATCTGTACCTGCTAAATGGAGTACTGAAAGTAGTGAGCAATGAGGATTTTTTTTGTCAAGCTGAATTTGCCAAAATGAACTCTTTGCATCTGAGACAGAAAAAATAGTGGCATTTGGCATCAAGGCTGCGACTTCTTCAACTGTATGCATTAGATGATGAGGTCTGTTAAGTGCGTTGTTCAAATCTTATGTGTCAATACATATTCTGATGTCATGTGTGCTTTTCTTATGAACTACCACTATGGAAGATACAAACCCAGTTGGCGTTTCAACTGGACAAATCACACCTTGTCACACCATTTTATCTAACTCGGCTTTAAGTCTGTCCTGCATGGCTATTGGAACTTTGGGTGCTGCCCTGATAACTGGATGACCTCTGTGTTTAACTTCATTGAGTACACAACTGGAAGTTTGTCTAGTTTGTCTTGGAAAAGATCAGCATAGGTAGAAAAAAATATGCTGGGCAAAATTAGAGTAGTGGTCTTTTAAGCTAACATGGTGGACTTCCTTGTTAAATGAAAGCAGTCCCATTTTCAAACTGTCTCTGAGCCCTAATAATAACTGGACATGCCTCTTGACCACATAAAATAATAAGTCATAGCTTCTTCCAGTAGAGTAAGCACTACTGAGCCTTCGGTTTGAATTTCTTACTTCCATAACAACAAGCTTTGCACAGCTTGCAAATCAAGCCTTTCACCATGAGACACTCTGGCAAATGTTTCTGTAGACATAACATTGCACTTGGAACCTGTATCAACTTTGAGCTCTTTGGGTTTGCCATTTAGCCGAACAGTACAAAATACTTCATTTTTTTACTGCATTGACTGTTTCATGAAGCACTGACACACCAGCAACATAAAAAGTAGGCCTTCCACTGTCTAACTGATCAACTCATTTCTTAAAATGATGACTTTTGATAAAAGAATGTGGGCCTTTTATTTATGTATTTTATTTTACATTTGCTAACTGGGATGGTCTGACTGGATACATGTCCCTTTTCAGCGGAGGCCTGGGGAGAAAAGCTCCAGACATACATACAGAAAACTTTACAATTATACACTATGAGCAAGGTTACAAATTAAATTCAGAAGTACATTCAGAATGAATAAAAGATATGTAATCTCTCATATACAAAACTAGTATGTTAAAGACTTACAATTCAGAATCAGTCTATATGTAGCCAAAGTCTTCAGTAGTATATGTTTATTGTGAAGGAGTTAGTCAGGATTAGTACAAGACATAACCATCGCATTTTAAAGTATTGTTTAAGAATTTTTTTAACTTGGGTTAGAGAAGGTTCTGAAGTAATCTCAGCAGGAAGTAAGTTCCAAGTTTTGCCAACAAGAGTCTCCATCTAAATTGTTGGTTTTAACTGTTCATACTAGCAGTCTGTTGGATGACTGGAGTGTCTTGAGGTTACTGTAGGGGATGATAATATTTTTAAGTATAGGCATAGTTTCCGGGTGGTAGAGAACTGTGTGTTCTGCTATTAGTTGGTTATACTGAAGATGGCTAGGTAGTTCCAGCCACCCTAGAAGTTTTAGGTTAAGACAGCGGTGTGTTCTGTATGCTGTACAAGTGGCAAGTCTGGCAATATGATTATAGCAGCTAGAGAGTTTAAGGTTAGATTTACTCAAGTTTGTGAATATAGAAGAGGCATAGAGGAGCATGGAGAGTAGATGTGTGTGGGCAATCACAGTCCTAGCTGGAGGAGTCAAGAATGGTTTTATCTTATATAGAGAGCCAAGTTTCTTGTTAACTGTCTTAATTGTCTGATCAATATGCGCATCAAACTTAAGGTTATTGTCAACTACTATACCTAAGAGTTTAGTACATGGATCTGGGGAAATGATAGTGCCATTGTTAGATTTTACAGTAAATGATAGTGGGGAGGCCTTACGAGTGGGGGTAAAAAGCAGCAGCTTCATTTTGTTAGGATTTAATTTGAAATGACGATTAGAGAACCAATGTTTAACTGTGTTGAAAGTATTTTGGGATAAAGTCTTCAAATCTGTCAGGGAGGTAGCAGAGCACAGCAGGGTGGAGTCGTCTGCATATTGAATACAGGTTGCCTTTGGGATGACTGCGTACAGGTCATTAAAGAAGTTAGAAAATAGAAGGGGTCCTAATATGGAGCCCTGAGGAACTCCAAGGGTGATAGGTAGAAGGAAAGATAGTTTATCCTACCACAGTACAGCTTGTTGTCTACCACTTAGATAAGATTGGATAGCCTGGTCATCTATGGAGAAGGTTTTCAGTGTGTGTAAGATTAACTGGCGGTTTGCCATGTCGAATGCTTTGGAGAGATCTAGAAAGAGGGCTGCAGAAAGCTTATTATTGTTACAGTTTTGATTTATAACATTGGAGAAGGAGAGGAGGGCTGAGATGGTACTGTGGAATGGTCTAAAGCCATGCTGAGAGCTGGCAAGGACATTGTTCCGAATAAGATAGGTCAGGATTTGTTTATGGATACACTTTCCATAAATCCGAAGTAGTTAACTTCATTTGTGCATCAACCTATGGGTCTTCGGATCCATATCGGATCTGAGCCAGCAGTTTCCAACAGCATAGATCCGAGCTCCAAGCTGCTCCCTCTACCCATAATCCCCTGCGAACCCTACCTGACCTCAATCTAGATGTTCTTCATCTCACATTGCTGCAGTCCTTACACTTGGGTAGTCCGCTGTCCTCGGTCGGCCCGAATATCAAAGTATAAGGCTGACGTCGGTCAAGGCGCATTTGACTGACATCAGGACGTCAGGGTACAAATGCGCATGACCGACGTCATATCCTCAGTCTTTTTTGCCGCATGGTCCGATGCAGAAGCAGCTTTGCAAGTGCCGGTTGGCGTTCTGAGATTTTTCGATTTCGAAGTTTCAGACCGAGTTCAAAGTTGGCTAAGTACCCCGTTGGGGAATATTTTAGTTTTTTCTTGCCTCAGTGATTTACCGGATGTCAGAAAAAGTCAATAATTGCATTTCTTGTGGGAAACAGATACCGCATAGAGATTATCATACTTTGTGTATTCCTTGCTTAGGGCCTGAGCACGACGTTGTTGGGTGTCGCTCTTGTGCTAGATTCAATAAATGCACTATAAAGAGAAGGTTGGATTGTGCCAGGTTAGTCTTTGGGAAGCGGTGCAATTATAACATGCCGTCGGATGCTCCGACGCCCGCTTCTTCAAAGAAGCGCAAGGACAAAGCAGTTAAGCCTAGGTTAGAAGAACCGTCTGTACCGGACGCCGGTTCTTTAGAGGTATCGGTGGAGCCGGTGGCTCCACCGGAGGTTTCTTTGGGTTCCCAGGGAGAGACTTTATTATTGCAAGATGTGGCCTCTCAGGAGGCAGGTCAGGCTGAAGGGGCTTCTCAGGTTACTATACTCCCCTCCCTTTCTAGGGTGGCTAGGCCCTCTCCTTCTGTTTCCAAGGCTTCTCCCAGAGGCAGGCCAGGTTCAGCTTCAGTTGGTGTCACCCCTAGTTCTTCTGGAACTGTGCCCAAGAAGCATATGCTTAAAATGGCAGAAGATTTGATTTCTTTGATTAGGGGTTCTTTGCCCCCTCCTGATAAGAGACCTAGGGTGGAGCCTGAGCCAGGGAGTTTTGACCAGGCTTCGGATGTTTCAGAGTCTTTGGCTGAAGACTTGCAGGAGTATTCTCCTTATTCTGACTCTGATGTGGATGATTCTACTCCTTCTGCTTCTCCTCCTGAGGATTTTTCTTTTCAGAAACTCTTCATTCTATGAGGGAGCATTTTAAGTGGGAAGGTCAGGACTTCTCTGATTCCAGGAAAAGGCTTAGAGAATTTTTGTTTTTACCCCAGCATAGGCCTTTGGCTATACCTCCTGTTTTAGATGTGGTGGAAGATGTTTTTGCAGAGGCTTCTCTTAATCCTGATTCTTTGCCTCCTGCTCCTGTTAAACCGGATAGATATTACAGGGTGCCTGAAGCTCATAAGTATCTTTTAAGAGTCCTAGGGCAGACCCAGAAACTGTTAGTCAGGGGCCTAAAGGTGTTAAGGCTTCTGTTGTCAAGAATCCGGTTCCTTCAGACAAAGAGGCCAAGGCTTTGGATAGATGGGGAAAGAAAGTTTATACTTCTTCCACTCTAGCTATGAGGGCTTTGAATTGCCAGTTTCACATGTTAAAATACCAAAACTATCTCCTTTCACAATTGAAGTCTAAGGTTGATGCTCTGGCGGAAGGTATTGATTGTAAAGAGTTGCAAGATTTAGTACATGTTTCTGAACAGGTGGGTAAGCATTCTTTGCAATGTGGTTTTGATGCTGTACAGGCCTCGTCTAGGGTGGCTGCCACTGGGTCAGTTCTTCGCAGGCACGCCTGGCTGAGGGATCAGAATTTATCTGACCATGTTAAATCACGGATTTTAGATGCTCCTTTACAATCTGATGTGTTGTTTGGTTCTCCTGTTGAGACAGTCTTAAAGAAAATGGAAGACAAGGCTAAGTCTATGCAGACTGTTAAAGATTTTTTGCAGGTTCAGCCTCCAAAGTTTAGTAGAAATTGGCCTACTAAGGGGTGGATGTATCCTTCTTATGATTCCCAGTCTAGGGGTAGATCTAGACGTGGTAGGGGCAGAGCTCAGGGCTCTTTCAGGCCTAGAACAGGGAGTTCTCCTGCACAGTCTTCAGGTGAGGGCAGGGGTCAGTCCTTTCGTAAACAGACCCAATGACCTACCTTTTCAGCTGCCAGAGCCTTCTCGTCTGGCAGCACCTCTGGGAGGAAGGTTGGCACTTTTCAAAGAAAATTGGAGTTTAATTACCCAAGACAGATGGGTATTGGATATCATACACCACGGTTACAGGTTTTATTTCCATACCTTGCCTCCTTTCAGAGGCATGCCAGACGTTCCTCCTCCACAAAGAATAGAGGCTCACAAGCAAATTTCTCTGTTACTCCAAATAGGGGCCATTCAGCCGGTCCCTATGCCAGAAGTGGGCCTGGGATTTTATTCTCGCTTGTTCCTAGTACCAAAGAAAGGGAACACGTGGAGACCAATTTTGGACTTATCTATCCTCAACACTTATCTGGACATTCCCAAGTTCAAAATGTTGACGTTACAGCAGCTTTTACCTCTGCTGGGCAAAGATCATTGGATGGTAACTTTAGATCTCAAGGAGGCTTATCTTCATGTTCCTATCAGACTCAGTTGCAGGAAGTATCTGCGTTTTCGAGCTGGGACTTCACATTATCAGTTCTCTGCATTGCCCTTTGGCTTATCTACTGCGCCCAGAGTGTTCACAAAGGTTCTGGCTCCAGTGATAGCTTTCCTCAGGTTAAAAGGAATACAGATTTATTCCTATTTGGACGATTGCCTGATTCTGGCTCAAGAAAGGGACGAGCTTCTTCATCATCTGGATTATGTGATAGCAGTGCTAAGATGCCTGGGGTATTCTGTGAACGAAATAAAGTCCAGTCTAGTAATCTCTCAAGACATGTGCTTTCCGGGTGTGAGACTGAATACAGCATCCCAGATGGCCTTTTTGACCCCGGACAAACAAAAGAATCTTTCCCTTTACTTTCATCAGTTGTCTCATCAGTCCGGGCTGACTGCAAGGACAGTCCTTCAAGCCTTAGGGTTCATGGCATCTTGTATTCTGGTGCTTCCCAATGCCAAACTGCATATGAGGAAGCTACAATGGTATCTCAAAAATGTATGGACACAGCACTGCCAGGATTTGGACACTGTCATTCAAATAATACCTTGCATTCAAAAAGAATTTTTGTGGTGGGCTCAGGAATGTCACCTAAACAAGGGACTCTCTGTGACCCGGCCAGAGGCGAGTCAGATTCTGACGACAGATGCCTCAGACAAAGCTTGGGCAGCTCATCTGAATGGAAAGTGGATACAAGACAAGTGGCCTGCCAGACTACAACATCTACATATCAACTTGAAAGAGATGTTGGCAGTCCAGTTTGCATTAATAGCCTTCAAGGATTTACTTCTTCCAGGGCAGGTGTTGATTCTAACAGACAACACAACTGTCATGTGGTACATCAACAAGCAAGGCGGAACACATTCTTATCCTCTATGCAGGCAAGCAATGATTTTGTGGGAGACTGCTCTCAGTTTACAGCTAAATCTTCAGGCAAGGTTTCTGCCGGGAGCACAGAACTCCTTAGCAGATGTGTTGAGCAGACAAATTATGGATCCCCACGAGTGGAAATTGGATCCTCATGTATTTCGGAAATTGACAGTGTCATGGGGAACTCCAGACATAGATCTGTTCGCTTCCCCACTAAACCACCAGCTGCCAAAGTTTTGCACAAAAAGGTTTCATCCCACAGCTTGGAAAGTGGATGCTCTTTCTTTCAATTGGAGCAGTCTTCATGTGTATGCCTTTCCGCCTCTGCCTCTCCTCCCAAAGGTACCACTAAAGACAAGCCAAGGATGATTTTGATAGCTCCAGATTGGCCTCGACAGCATTGGTACCCATTACTGAGGAGCCTGGTACGAAAGCCTCCATGGCCTTTGCCTTCGATTCCACACCTGTTGTCTCAGGAGGACAGTCATTTGCTCAATGTCAAGCTTCACTCTCTGCACCTAACAGCCTGGCATATTCTGTTTTGAACCATAGTGGGCCTCTACTTCCACAACAAGTTTTAAATGTTATTTTGGAAGCCAGAAGGCCTAGTACAAGGAAAGTGTACGCAGACAAATGGAAGAGATTTTTGTTTTGGAGTGCAGCAAAGGATTTTGATGTTTCTGGGCCTAATTTAAGCGTGGCTCTTCAATATCTTACTGAGTTACTGGACAAAGGTTTGTCCTTCTCTTCTATTAAGGTTCATGCTGCAGCAATTTCGGCTCACTATGATTGTGACCCACCATTGTTTTCTCATCCTTTGTTCAAGCAATTTCTTAGAGGGGCAAAGAATATAAGACCCCACAAGCTCCTACTCCTGCTTGGGATCTCAATTTTGTGTTGGAGAAACTCACTCTACAACCTTTTGAGCCTGCAGCTACTGCTGAATTGAAGTTTTTATCATGGAAGACTGCTTTTTTGTTGGCTATTACCTCTGCAAGAAGGGTTTCTGAGTTGCAGGCCCTTATGGCAGTTGAGCCTTTCTTAATTTTCCATAAGGATAGGGTATCTTTACGTACTAATCCTTCCTTTATGCCTAAAGTGGTTTCTAGTGTGGCTTTAAACCAAACTATTCATTTGCCTACCTTTTATGCAAATCCCCAAAATAAAGGGGAAAAGATTTTGCACACTTTAGATGTACACAGGCAGTTGCGTTATTATTTGGACAGAACTAAAGGGTTCAGGCAGTCTCAGCAGTTATTTGTTTCTTTTGCTTTGAGTTCTCAGGGCAAGCCTGTGTCAAAACAAACTATTTCTAAGTGGATTGGGTTTTGCATTGCTTTCTGTTATTCCCATCATGGCAAGGAAGTTCCAGCTGGGATTAGGCCTCATTCCACTAGGGCTACTGCCACTTCAACAGCTTTTTTGAGAGGGGTGGCAACTAAGGATATTTTGGAGGCAGCTACTTGGAGTTCAGTGCATACTTTTTCCAGACATTATCACCTACCACTTTACTCTAAATCCAGGGCTGGTTTTGCCACTGCTGTTTTGCAGGGCATTTTAGCAGCTCCTGCTTCCTTATAATTTGGCCATCCTCCCTTTCCTCTGCTTTGGGATTCTACCCAAGTGTAAGGACTGCAGCAATGTGAGATGAAGAACATAGTACAGTTTTGTACCTACCATAAATGTAGATGTTCGAAGATCCACATTGCTGCAGTCCAATTTACCCTCCCTCCTTCCCCTCTGTTGTTAGAGGCGGTTGTGTGGGTTGGGTGGTCAATTGGGTGTTTATTGTCTATTGTATATATTGTACATATTTTTAGTGCTAGGATGGTTGGTTGTTGGTTTGCTGTCTTTTGGTTTTTGACCTTTATTTTTAGGGTCTTCTGGCATCTGGGGCAAGAAAAGACTGAGGATATGACGTCGGTCATGCGCATTTGTACCCTGACGTCCTGATGTCAGTCAAATGCGCCTTGACCGACGTCAGCCTTATACTTTGATATTCGGGCCGACCGAGGACAGCGGACTACCCAAGTGTAAGGACTGCAGCAATGTGGATCTTCGAACATCTACATTTATGGTAGGTACAAAACTGTACTTTTGCTGCGGTTTCATCCAGCAGCTCGATCACTGAGTTCCAGGCTTAGCGTCTTTTTGTGAGAAAATTTTACCCTTTTTTTCTCTCCTTTTTTTGGTAAATTTAGTGTGCGTGTGTTGTGTACAGGTCCCTCATTAATTTCCTTTTACCTGTCTGTTAATCTTCTTCATAGTTTTCCTTCCCCACCCTCGTTAGTGCGTTAGGGAGTGTGCTGTGTGCTGGGGCCTAGCGTGTGTGTTTTCTTTCGGTATGTCGGAGGCCCCAAAAGCTGTTTTTTCCAAGTGTTCCGAGTGTGGCCATAAGCTATCCCCGGCAGATGGCCACACTCGGTGCGTGTTGTGCCTTGGGGTTGGACACCTGTCATCAGGTTGCTCCATATGTGCGGCGTTCAACCCCAGGGCACGTAAGTACCGGAGGACTAAGCTAGTTCTGGCAGGACTGCTGCCCCTGGACTCGGCTTCGGCCTTCGGTCCCACGGTGGCTCCTGCTGCGGCTACTGCCACTCCTGCCTCCCTTCCACTGGCCGGGACTCAACCTCCCGCTTCGGGCCAGGAGGATAGGGAGTCCAGGAAAGAGAAGCAGAAGGAGAAGCACCACAAGCAGCGGGCCGAGGCCTCTTCCACCCCTCGGCTCCGGTCTCCTTCTTTTTCACCGGGACCGGAGGAGGAGGAGGCCCAGGCCCCATCGAGGTCATCAAGGCGGCACTCCCGTCCTGCCTCGGTGGCCTCATCCAGATCCACCCGAAGCCTGACGGACACAGACTTGGACCGGATGATGAGAAGATTCCTCCAAGCCCAGCTGCAGATGGGAGTGCTCCTGCCCCCCCCCCCCCTCTGGGGGGGAGCTCGAAACCTTTTTTTGCCCCAATTGCTCCTTCTCCGACCCGCTTCCCGGGTTCGGAGTTTTTGGAGCCGGGTAGCATTGGCGCCGGGGGGGGGGGGGTGGTGTCGGCGCCCACAGTATCGGGTACTTCGGTGCCGACAATGCCCTTGAGTCTGTCAGGTCCCTTTTCTTCGGATCTGAACTCTCAGAGCTGAGAGCTGAGCTTCGGATATGAGGGTCTCAGTGTGCCTTCGGCTCCGCCCAGTTCGGAGTATACTGGACCTTCGGATCCGACCGTGTCGGCTCCGGCCCCGATCCACCCGTCGGATCCGAGCGAGGGTCTGATCTCGGATCCGAGAGAGAGTGGCTCTCCGGCATTCGATGTAGTGGAGAGGGTTCTGTCAAGGGATTCCAGACCCCCGGCCTTGGCTGCAGCTCCACCCTGCACCCCATCTCAGATGGGTCCGACTTCCGTCAGCCAGTCCCAGGGACAGCCTGCTTAGATGTCCCAGGTCGTTCCGTTGGAATATGACGTTGCTGGTGAGGTCTCCTCGGACAGCCCCCCTGAGGAGATTCCTCACAAGCGCAAGTGCAAGAGGAGGCACTTGGATTCCCCTGAGTCCTTGACTGAGGATACAGATTTGGAGGAAGGGGAATGTTCCCCAAGATCACCCCCCGAGGATGTCTCATTTGGAGACATCATGGAGATGCTCAGGATTGGGGGGGGGTGGTCTGCCCCAAAGCCTACCTCGGACGAATCTGTGTTCCTGGAGGCATTTGAAGCAGGCCTGTCTACCTCTTGGGTGTCCCCTCCAGCTGACCCCCTGGTAGATCTGATCACTACCAGGGCGTGGAAGGAGCTGGACACTGTGGAGCCAGTCCCAAAACGACCTGAAAAAATACTTAGTCCACCCTTTGACAGATCTCACTGGAGTAAGGGAACCCCTGTAGATGCCATGTTGGTGGCGTCGGCCACTAAAAGGGAATTAGCCCAGGACAGTCCCTTGGTCCATCCTCCAGACAAGGAGTCTCGGTCAATGGATCAATTAGGGAAGCAGGTTTTTAGTTCAGCTACCTTCTCAGTGAGTTCACTGAACGACATGGCACATGTCATATGACTGCAGCAAGACCTTATCAAAGAGTACGCCGCATCACCCCTGGAGTCCATGTTGGCGGAGGACAAACAGTTGTACTCTTCCCGAATGGCCACTCTTAGGTCTATCTCGAACACCTCTATGCGGCTACTGTCCCACGCCACAGAAGGGGCTGCTAGAGCTAGAGGAGCAGGTGTCGTTATGAGGCAACAGGCCTGGCTCCACCACTGTGATTTCGCGGAACCTTTTAAGGCATCTTTCGTTAATGCCCCTTTCGATGGTTCTGCCCTTTTTGGCAAAACCATATGCGATACCTTGGTCCAGAGCGAGAAGGACGGGAAGATGTTGTCTGCCATCGGAGTCCACTTCTCTGCTCCTCAGAGGTCCTTTACCAAGAACCAAAAGGGACAGAAGAAGATGTGGTTCCGGAAGTCGCAACAGCTCCATTTTGCTCCGGACCTGCAGTCCTTCAGCGGCAGAGGAGGACAAGGTAGACGCCGCCCTAGTGGCAGAGGGGGCCCGAGAAACTTTGAGTCCAGAGAACCGTTCTCTGACTGGCCCACACAACAGCCCTGAAGGGTTACCTGACTGCTCCACTCTGGAGGCAGTCAGGGGGTGCTTCTCGAGGCACCTAGCAGCTTGGGAGTCCATCATGACCGACCGCTGGGTGCTTCGCATCATATCCAGAGGTTACTAGATCCCTTTCTCCCATTTCCCTCGCAATCCCAGACACCTCCGCGATGTCCCACCCGAGCAAAGGGAGGCCGCAGCTGCGGAAATCCAGCGGCTGCTAGAAAAAAAGAGCCATCCAGCACGTCCCCCCAGACCAGTACGGATCAGGCTTTTACTCCACGTTCTTCTTGGTGCCAAAAAAGATGGGGGACTTCAGACCGATCCTCGACCTATCCCTCTTGAACCTGTCAGTAACCAAGGAAAAGTTCCGGATGGTCACTCTTCAATCCATTCTCCCCCTCCTGTGGGAGAACGACTGGATGTGCTCTATAGACCTCAAGGATGCGTACTACCACATTCTGATGGACAGACGATCCAGGAGGTTTCTTCACTTCCAGCTAGGAGCCAGCCATTACCAATTCAGGGCCCTTCCCTTTGGTCTCACCACAGCCCCCAGGGTGTTCACCAAAGTTCTGTTGGTGATAGCGGCCCACCTGCGACTGCAGGGCATTCAGGTTTTCCCATACCTAGACGACTGGCTCCTGACTGCCCCCACAAGGCATCTACTCTGTGCAGCCAGAAACTCCTTTCTTCACCTAGCGGCCCGGCTGGGGATTACTATCAACATAGAGAAATCTTCCCTTTCTCCAACTCAAACCATAGATTTCACTGGAGCAAAGTTGGACACAAACAGGCGTCTAGCCATCTTAACTCCAGACAGAGTGCGGACCTTAAGACTCCATGTGTGGGCCATCCTCCTACCCCAGGCACCCCCGGTGGAATTGGTCCTGAGGGCTTTGGGTTCAATGGCGGCCACCATCAACCTATTGCCGATGGCACATCTGAACATGAGAGTCCTGCAATGGACTCTCCAAGTTCAATGGTCTTTTCTGCAATTCCCTCTGTACTACCCTATTCCCCTCAGCAGGGTTTGCAAGGAGGCCCTCTTATGGTGGCTCCAATCCCTGGACCTCCAGAAGGGGCGCCCCTTTTCTATGTCCCCTCCCCTAACCACGGTGACCACGGACGCCTCTCGCCTTGGGTGGGGGGGGCATTGTGCGGCCAGGACAGTCCAAGGCACGTGGAAAAGCACGGAGACCTCTCTGCATATAAATGTCCTAGAGATGAGGGCGGTGCTTTTGGCGTTGCAAGCACTACAGAGCCTTCTTCCCATAGGAATGATTGCAATCCAGACGGACAACATGGCAGTAGTCTGGTACTTCAACAAACAGGGAGGAACCAGGTCTTATCCCCTTTGTTGAGAGGCCATGAGAGTGTGGGGATGGGCGATTTCCACCAACCGCTTTCTCATAGTGACGCACATTCCAGGACGGTCCAACATTTTAGCAGACAAGTTGAGTTGCACCATCCTCTTGCCATACGAGTGGTCTCTGAACCCAAAAGTAGCGAAGCAGATATTCTCCACTTGGGGTCAACCTTGTTGTGATATTTTCACCTCTCCTTGAAATGCAAAATGCAATGACTACTTTGCTCTAATTCCCCCACCCGGGGAATCCCCATGAGACACTATGGCGCATGCTTGGCTCCCCCAGTCTCCTTTATGCTTATCCTCCTCTTCCGCTGATGTTGAAGTTTCTGCAGAAAGCCAGTCGCTTGCAGAACAAGATAATCCTCATTGCCCCATTCTGGCCTTGCCAGGCTTGGTTCCCGTATCTTTGGTCTCACCTAGTGAATCCTCCCTGGATTCTGGATCCCATTCCGGATCTCATAACCCATCCATTGGATCTTCCGACCCCGAATCTGGACAGCCTCAAGCTCACGGCTTGGTTGATCCAGTTCCAAGGTTAGCTAGGACTCCCGGTATCTCTTCCCAGGTCAAAGCTATTCTGGTGGCGGCGTATAAGCCATCGACCAGAAAGGTCTATGATAGCAAATGGAAACGTTTTTCTATTTGGGTGGAGCACAGAGATCTAGATCCTTTCACAGCTCCGTTGCCTGCGGTGTTAGATTTCCTATCAGGACTCTTCGATCAGGGTGCCAGCTCCTCTATAGTCAAGGTTCAGTTGGTGGCTAACTCTCACTATCATGTAGGAAGCGACCTTGGACCGTTAATCTCCTCCAAGTTATGCAAGGCCTTTCTGAAGGGTACCTTCTTACTTAGACCCCCGGTAAAGGAAGCAGTCCCTCCTTGGGACTTAACTTTGGTATTGCAGGCACTTACAGCCCCTCCCTTTGAACCTGCAGCTTCAGTAGATCTAAAATTTTTGTCATGGAAAACTGCCTTTCTTGTAGCTATCACCTCAGCTCGAAGGGTTTCTGAAATTCAAGCAAAACCACCTTATTTGTCCTTCCACAAAGACAGAGTCTACCTCAGGGCCAATCCCTCCATTCTTCCAAAAATTGCATCCGAATCGAATATTAATCAGTCCATTAACCTACCAGTTTTTTTCCCAACTACCAAAACAAAGGGGAACATAAGTTACATCTGTTGGATCTGCACAGATAACTGCACTTTTATTTACACAGAACAGCTGGTCATAGGCAATCAGATCAGCTGTTCATTTCCTTTGCCAAATTTAACTTAGGAAAGGCTGTTTCCAAAGTCACACTGTTCAGATGGATTTCTCAGTGTATTCTGTTGGCATATGAAAGTACTGGTCGGCCTGCACCTCTAGGAGTTCATGCCCACTCTACCAGGTCTGTCTCTACCTCGGCGGCCTTTCGTTCTAGACTCTTGTTGGATGATATCTGCTCAGCAGCAACATGGGCTTCGTCTCATACCTTCATTAATCACTACAAGCTGGATATTGTCTCCAGAGGGAGAGCATCCTTTGGCTGTGCAGTGCTCCGGAACATCCTTCCTTGAGGACTGCCCAAGATTTAGGTAGCTGGGGACTTTGTCCCATAGGTTGATGCACAAATGAAGTTAACTACTTCAGATTAAGAAGTTATGTACTCACCATAACGTTCCATCTGAGTAGGTAAACTTCATTTGTCAGCAACCGACCCCCCCCCCCTCCGTCCCCCTGACCTTCGGATGTTCGAGATGTTACCTTCCTTATGGCAAGGGTATGTAGCTAGTTTTGCAGGCGATTTTTGTATGCTTATCTGGTTGTGGGCAAACTCGATCTGAGGTCAGGTAGGGTTGGCAGGGGATTATGGGTAGGGGGAGGAGCTTGGAGCTCAGATCTATGCTGTTGGAAACTGATCCGAAGACCCATAGGTTGCTGACAAATGAAGTTTACCTACTCAGATGGTACGTTATGGTGAGTACATAACTTCTTATTTTAGTCAAGGGTGACAGGATAGCTGTACATCTTTAATTTGATAATTTGGTGGAGCTACCCCCTTTATGGAGTGGAATAACATGGGAAATCTTTCGGATGGAGGAGATGGAAGCTTCTGATATAATTCTACTGATCAGTATTGAGATGGGATATGCTATTGCATCTGCAGCTTTTTGTAGATACTCTGCAGGGAGGAGATCTGCAGATAGGGTGGTTGGTTTTAATTTCTTAATTAGCGCTCTGATAAGTGATGTGTGAAGTGGTTGAAAGTTAAAGGAGAGTAGAGAATTGGATATGGTATCAGCTGGACTTGGGCAGCTGGGAGTTAGTTGGCTAGCAAGGGATTGGATAGTTTTTGTAAAGAAGGTGTTGAAGGTATTGACAGCATCTTCTGAATGTTTTTGCAGAGTGGTCAAGGGGGTAGGGGTGGTGGAGTGACCTGGGTGAAGAAGTGTATTTATAGCTGCCCAAAATTTTTGTGGTTTATTTTGGTGTTTCTGTTATAGATGGAAGTAATAGATTTTTTTGTCTAGCATAATGGACTTTTTTTGTGTCATTCCTTAGCTGCCTATATATAAGTTGATCATTAGGTGATTTTGTGCTCCCCCAAGAGGCCGAAACTTTGTTTCTAAGTAAGATCTTTTGTCTGGTTTCTTTTAAAAGTCACGGTGCAACTTTTGTATTAGTTCTAATAGAACGTGCAGGCACATGGTTATCAAGGATGGCTAGGAACTTGGTATTAAATTAAGTAACGACTTCATCAAGCGGCAGTTGTTTTAGGACAAACCAATTACACAACTTGAGTTCATTTTGGAATTTAGACTAGTTAAAGTTCTTATTGTTTCTTATTGTTTTGTAAGTGGGTTGGCAGGGGATGTCAGCTTTGTGCCTGATTATGTCGGTGAGAAAATGATCACTTATGTCTTCAGGTAGGGTGCCTGTTTTGTACATATGGGTATGATTATTAATGAGTATCCAATCTAGGATACTTTCTTTGTTGTTGGGTTTACTGATCCTAGTGGGAGAGGATATGACCTGTGTATATCCATATAGGTTTACATGGATGGTAGGGGATTCTGAGGAACAGGTGTTCCAATCAATATTGAAGTCCCCAAGAACAATGGTTTCTTGGGTGCAGTTACTGGACAGCCAGTAGAAGATGTCCTCTAGGGTACTTGTGTTATTACCTGGAGAAATGTAAGCACAGACGATATTTATGCATTTGTGTTTGTTAATTTGTAGCTTAGTAATAAGAATTTCTGCATTATCAACTCAGGGAGAATGTGGGCAATCAGTGGTCACATCCAGTGTAGATTTATATAGTGTAGCTAACCCCACCACCACCCTTCCTAGTGGTATTGTCTAGTCTTAGTATGTTATAACCTGGTGGTATAACCTCATTATCAGTGGTAGCTAATTTTAGCCAGGTTTCAGTAAGACATAGTATATCCAGGGAGTGTACAGCTAATAGGGCATGCAGGTGATGGATTTTATTATTTATACTTCAAATATTTAGGTGACTGACCAGGAGTGAGTTAGGGGGCCTATTTAAAGTTTGCAGGCTAGCTTTACAAACCCTTTTGATATGATTCCATTTATTGCATTTGTGGAAATGTCAACCAAAAGCTAAACATTTTTCCCTTTTAGATTCATGACTTCCACCACAATTACGACAGTTGGCAATGAAAGTAAGTTGAGGCCCATATTTCGAGTTGGCTGACTAACTCTTATGCTTCACTGAGACTGTACGATTTCCATAGTTTGCCTTAGAACTTGCTAGAAAGTTCTGGGGTTAACCAGTGAGTGCTGCAGGGGTGACAGTTGCTGCCATGTGCTTGGGCCTGTTTCTTTTAACCAAAGGCTGCATACTATCAACATGAGCTTTATCACTGTGCCTTCTAGAACTATTCATATTTGTAAGCATAGTTGTGTGCTTTTCTGTGAGCTCATATATCTGACAAATCTTAATGGCCTTATTCAAAGTTAAATCACTATCATGAAGCAAAGTCTTTCTCACAGCATCATCTTTTATATCATACACAAGTCTGTCCTTTATCAGCTCATCCCTTAAATCACCAACACTGCACGTTTTAACTTTATTTCTCAGGTCATTTATATATGCTGCAAAAGTTTCACCAGGCTTTTTATTCCTTCGGTAAAATAAGTGCCTTTCCATTGTAACATTTGTCTGGGAGTTACACATTTCTCTCAGTTTATGTTTGAAGTACTCTGGGTCCTCTCCCCCTCTCCAGCATAGACAGCAGATGCATACACAAATGAATGTTCCCTTTCAGTGGCTTCTGACCCAGCTAAATTAAGTAGAATAAATGCATTTGTACGGTGATCGCTATTAGAAAATCCAGCCTGTATAAAATGTCATACTCTTGCTCAAACACTCTCCAGTTCTCAGCAATATTACTGTCAAACACAAGTGCAATAAGTCTTTTGAAAATCCATCTGCCATTCCCACAAAGTATATACAAACACACTGAAAATAAGCCCCTTGTAATTATGTATGAACAAACTGTTCTGTGAGGTTGTAATAACATTCAAATGTACAGTAAACTCTTTGAAATAATTTACTTTGTGAAATATGCTCTGTAATGGCTGTATTCTGTGAAATATGCCTTGTAATGGCTGTCCTTTGCTAAATATGCCTTGTAATGCTTGCACATTTGCGAAATAGCTTTACCGTAACACTGCACAAACATGCAAACACTTTGTTTGTGTCTTTCGGCTTTTCCCGGTTAGGGGTCGCCACAGTGGAACTCCGGTCCGCTAATGACTGGCAGTTGATTTTTACGTACTGGCTTGCCAGGCCTGATGCACAACCTTCAACGAATGTATGCCCATTCACACGTCTCCACGCAGAAGACACTCTAGCTGAGAATTGAACCGGACAGCATCTTACTGTGAGGCGACAATGCTACCGCAGCACCACCACCGTGGGTTACACTTATAATAACTCAAACATCTTTGCTTAATATGAAAAATATGGATTCCCAAAGCATGGCTTGAAAAATGCAGTCGTTTTCCCTTATTTTATTTGTTTTATGCAATTTGGGCTTTATTTCAAACATTTTCCATAGTAATTCAAATATTTTTATCAATATTGTACATATCATTTTATGCAAATATTTAGAACATTCTATATGCCCTGTTTCATATTATATGAAAAAAAAATAGTGCTGAGCAAGTTTTAATACCTGAAATTCGTTTCTGATCTGTTTTGCAAAGTTTGCACATTCAGGAATGATCCACTCCTGTATAGTCCACCAGCATCTAAATAAGTGTCTTAAATCGTTTTAGCCATGCTGCTTCTAACTTCATGCCCTTTGGATGTGCCAGTTCTGACTCCATGCTCTTTCGATATGTTTCTTCT
This sequence comes from Protopterus annectens, assembly GCF_019279795.1. Taxonomy (NCBI): domain Eukaryota; kingdom Metazoa; phylum Chordata; order Ceratodontiformes; family Protopteridae; genus Protopterus; species Protopterus annectens. The sequence continues at coordinate 464,909,790 of NC_056747.1, forward strand.
AACAGCATGTCATTTTAGACATTCCACTTCTGAATCCATGTCACTCGTTCATCTCTAACACATAACAAGAAGGCTTGGGGTTTTGTTCAGATGCTTTAATACATACAAATACATCAGGATGGATAGCAGCATCAGTAAATATGATCAAACTAGTTAACAGACAGACCTTACACACACACACACACACACACACATATATATATATATGTATATATATATATATATATATATATATATATATATATGTATATGTATATATATATATATATATATATATATATATATACATGCTTACATCTCAACAGCTAATTACAAAATGGCAGTAAGACTTGCACGTGCTCAGTATTTATGCAGATGTGCAAGCCCTTGGATAGCTTCTTAAAGGTATATACACACATACTGATCTACAGCATCCTTCTTTTAAGACCCCTTTTTAAAGATCCTAGTCCTCTATGGCATCTAAATTTGGTACTGCACTCTCTTACTCAGGCCTCCTTTGAACCAGCAGTTACATGTGACCTCAAATACCTTTCTTTGAAAACAATTTTTCTGGTAGCTATAACTTCAGCCAGGAGAATTTCTGAAATTCAAGCTTTGTCCACTGAACCACCATATTTAATTTTCCTCAAGTATAGATTCAAATTGCAAACTAACCTTTCTTTTCTGCCTAAGGTGGTGTCACAATCCAATATTAATCAGTTCATCAATTTACCGGTATTTCCTAATTTTGCTACCAAAGGTGAATACATGCTACATGTATTGGATGTACACAGGCAATTACATTTTTATTTGCATAGATCAAAACAATTCAGAGAAACTGACCAATTATTTGTTTTCATTCGCAGAACTAAAATTGGGAAAACCAGTTACCAAAGTTGCATTATCTAGATGGCTAACCGATTGCATTTCATTTGAGTATAACAAATTGGGCATTTCTCTACCAAAACCATCAAGACCCCTTTCTACTAGATCCATGGGTACTTCCTCAACATTCCAATTCAGAATATCTGTGGAGGATATTTGTGCAGCAGCAACTTGGGCTTCTCCCCATACCTTTGTTACTCATTATAAACTGCATCTGATCTGCAGAGGTAGAGCATCATTTGGCTCAGTGGTGATTAGAAATATCCTTTCTTGAGTCCAGCCAAGATCGTCGGTAGCTGGGGACTCTAACCCATTAGTTGAGGATAGAATGAAACTTGACAACATTAGGTAAAGAAGTTATGCACTCTCTGTAATGTTCCATCTACATTGTCCATTTTCATTCTTGCTCACATCCCCTACCCCCAACCCCCAACCTTGAAACTCCTACAAGAATCAGTGATTTTAGGATGCTTATGTCCTTTTTACTGAACACCTGGTATAGCCTTTTCCAAGTCTATATTCTAACCTTTCTTTCTGCTGTAAGTCAGCAAACAAGATCTGAAGTAATTGGGGTTGATGCATTGTGGGTAAGGGAGAAGGGAGAGTACTTAGTTGCCACGAGCTTTACCAATGGCCAAGTCAGATCTGAAGGATCGAATCTGAACCCATTAGTTGAGGATGAATGAAAATGGACATCACAGATGAAACATTATGGTGAGTACATAACTTCTTTTTAAGCAAACAGCCTTTGCTACCACAGCAGACTAGCAAGTTGACTCAGCTGCAGGTGAGTGACTCTGTTGTGGCCATAGCTTCTCCCTCAGACTACTCATCTTTTACCCCAAACCAATCTAGTATAGCACGTACAACCACTATGGAATGTGGTTAGCCATGTTCTCTGCATTTGTTGGCGTCCCCTCAGTGGGCAAGGGAGAGACACTGTTGTTGGTCCTTGTTGAGGGAATGAGGAAAGCTTCCCTGTTTAGTCAGAATGTTGTGCCCATTCCTGGTGAAGCTGCTGCTACCATTAATAACACTTTTGGCCACATTTTACTGTCAAAAAGAAATAGAAAACTAAACATGTATCCACTCTTTCTCATATTTTCTTAGAAAAGGGTCGGGCTAAGAGTTTAATTCAGGCTATTGAGCCTTCTTATAACGTAGGTTCTGGTAAAAGAAAGGGGGATACCTCTATTTGTGAAGAGATTCAAGATTCTGAACCTGGATAAGAAGATGAAAGGACAGATACAGGATTTTCTCCTCAGATTTCTGATTCAGACTCAGAGGAGAGCTTCTTTTCTTATTCTTCCTGTTGAGTGGTTCTCTATTTTTACACTATTTCCAGAATGTTCTAGTATTTTCAGTGGGAGAAAGATACCTCTCAACTTGCAGATGTTAAAAATCTTGACAGTGACTCTTGAAAAGTAGATGCATCTGGCAAAAAAAAAATCCAGACATCTAATTACCATACCATTTCAATACTAAACCTTCTCCCACTTTCAGTAGGGTGATGGGATACTAGCACTCAGAAACACACTTTTTTAATAACTGAGTGATCAAATGGAACTACTGCTTTTCTGTATTAATTTGTCATACATACTTGTCAGAAGCCATTTAATAGAGGGTAGAGGAAAACAACTTTGGGATTAGGGCTGTTTTTTTTAATTTTATTTATTTTATTTTACATTTGTTAATGGGGACAGTCTGACTGGACACAGGTCCTTTTTCAGCAGAGGCGCGGGGAGAAAAGCTCCAGAAAAAAATACATATACAAATACAAATTAGTGTTTTATAAACATGCAAGAAGGAAGCACAGTTTCACAAAACATGTAAGAAAGAAGCAACAGTGCCAATTATAGACTAAACAGAGGTTAACAAACTAATGCAAAATTACTGCTTTGATAGTAAAAAAAAAAAACAAAAAACAGATACATGATGAATCCTGTTCTTTAGCTAGAAACATACACATTATAAATCATCATGAGAAAAATACAGTTTACTGATACAGTAAGCTATTTCCCTATAGATGTTGTTAATACTAGGACAATAATTTGCAGAGACGAAGGAAAGTCTATCCAGGAGTGTTACAGTAACATAGCCAGGCGTCGGCTAAGTGAGACTTAAGGAGCTTTTAAATTGTGTAATAGAACTGATTGAGGTTATTGGGGTTGGCAGCTTATTCCATATTTTAAGAATGTAGTTAGAGAAGAGAGAATTCCCAGCAAAGTTGTTAGCTTTGGAGGTATCTAAAAGGTGAAGGCTGCTGGAGCAGAGACATTGAGAAGTGGTGTCTCAATGTATAATAGCAGAGGAATTCCCCCTTACAGTTTTTAGGTAAATAGCCAAATAGCAACCACAGTGGTGCAGCGGTTAGCATTGTCACCTCACAGCAAGAGGTTCTCCCATTCGATTCTCAGCTGGAGCGCCTTCTCTGTGGAGTCTGCATGTCCTCCCCGCAGTTGAGTGACGTTTAAAGACATGCAGGTAGATGTGTGTGTGAATTGGTGTGCCTTCTTTGAAGGTTGGGTGTCAGACTGGCACTTCGGCACCGTAAAAATCCACTGCCAGTCATTAGCGCACCAGAGTTCCGCTGTGGCGACCCCTAACCGGGAAAAGCCTAAAGACATTACTAGTCAAATAACATTCTTATTTAAAGTTTTGTAATAATCTGAGTAGAGAAATTACCCCTTAGAGTTTTAACATCAAAATAAATAATCTGCAATGGAACTTAGATGAGATGCCTGTTATTCATAGCATATTAAAAATGACAAGTGTGGAATGAGGCTTTTTTCAAAACTACATTTTTGCTGTACAAATAAAGTTAATGTGCAGGCAGAAACAGTTTCTGTAGAAAATGCATTTCACCATCAGCTGCAGCAGTACATAAGCAATAGTATTTGTGTCTTGGCTGCTTAAAGGACTTTAAAAATTCTGCAGTCATAACTGCATACAATTGCAGCTGTAAACAAGACCCAAACTATCTTGAAGATGAGACACCAACTAAACTGATATAGAGAAAATTGTTTCTGCACTTAGCTGCAAAATACATCACCTTGCTGAAGTGATCTGTCTAAACAGTGAGCAGCAGTATGATTAAATTAAACAACCAACAGTACCTCTCATGCATCCCTCACACTCTGAATTTGTAGAACACTCCTGATTTTGCCTCATATTTTGCCCTGTCTCTTAAGTGTTCGACGTTCTGGTATGTTACCGAGAATTACAGTCAGTCAATGGCATACATTAGCTTCTCACTTCCAATTCACAGACAATTCAAACCTCTGAAAAATATTTTGGTGTATTAACTTTTTAAGTGATTTAGAGTAATATTTAACTTTGTCACTGATTTTAGGCCTTTGTTTCACCTGTTCCCATTATTTTTGGATTTATCAGGTGGCTTTACATGTTACCTGTACTTAGAGCAAACCTAAATTTTGCAGCTTTTATTCTACTTCTTGTAGTGGGGCTGCTTGAAATACATCAATATCATCTTGCTAAATATCTTTGATGTCTCTGGCTAGAGCTAGCATGAAACAGTAAATTGTGGTTTAAAGGGGCCATTTGGAATTTTGGGGCACCCTATTATTTTAAGCCTAAATTGGGTAGGTAATTTCTGCCAGTGTCGGGACAGTTGAGGTGTATGGGAAGAGTACTGAGTTTTCTCAGTCCCTCAGAAAATACTATGAGCTGTTACAGAAGGAATTTCCAGAACCATCACCCATTCCCCCAATTCTGTCAGCTCTGGAGGATGTATGTTTCACTGCCTGCAAACTTCCTGATAGTCAGCCTGCTGCCCCTGTTAAAGGTAGATAGAATGTATAAAGTTCTTTAGTCTTGTACACTCTTTTCAAACCTGATCCAGCAGCTATAGCTTTCATTAATCCTACTGCTGCTAATCATTTGGGTAATTCCAATCCTACTCTTTCTGACAAGAATGGGAAAATTGTTGATAAGTATGGGAAAAAGTGTATGCTTCAGCAACTTTAATTTTTCAGAATTTTTAATTGTCAGGCTCATATGTTAAAGTATGTTCTGACTATTTGTGAAAGCATGAGGAACATTTTATCTTCAATTTCTTCTTGTGAGGAAAACTTTGCTTTAAATGATATAGTTTCTTCCATTGTACAAGTCACAACTCATTGTTTACAGTGTGCTTATGTCTCAGTTGATACTTCTTTTAGGGCTATAGCTACTGGTGCTGTTTTGAGGAGGTTTGCCCGACTGCATTCTCAGAACCTCCCAGATGATTTGAAAAATTAGATTTTAAGTTCTCCTTTGGACCTTGATTTAGTTTTTAGTTTCTCTGATACAGAGGTTATCAGAAAGTGTTATGCAAGGGTTAAGATGATACAGAGAATCTCTAAGATTTCTTTGGACTTTTCTAAAATTTCTAAGGGATTCTCTAATCCTGCATCCAACTTTGTCAAAAACAAAATAAATAGTCTCAACAAAATGTGGGTAAACAGACATGCAAGAAGAAGCAGCAAGATGGTTCCAAAAAGAATTCAGGATCCTCCAAATAACAGCAGTCCAACAAGTCAGAATAACTGTTTATGGGACCCTGCCCTCCTTCTTCCTCCCAGCAGTCCATTTTCCATACCACAAAGTCTGAATCTCCATTTTTCTCTTGGGCAACAGTTAATTTCAGGCAAATGGGTTCTGAAGATCATTCATCACGGTTACAGATGGCAGTGGGAGGAAATCCCTCCTTTTCAGGGGGTAATTGCTCTTCCACTAGATGAGAATCTTTTATTTCCCCCATCCTTCAACACTTGCAGTTCTAGGGAGTACAAAAAACGATTCCTCCTTCCCAGGTTGGGAAAATGTTAATTCAAGGATATTTTTAGTGCCAAAGAAGGAAAATGTCTGGAGAGCAGATCTGGATCTTTTTTTTCCTAAACCTATTTGTGATAGTGTCAAAGTTCCTCATTCAAGTTTCCTGGTAACACTAGATTTAAAAGGTGCTTATCATGACATCCCTATTAATCCAGACTTCAGTTATTTCATAAGAGTTTGTGGCTGGATCCCATTATCAGTTGTCTGACTTACCCTATGGACAATCTCCCACACCAAGAGTGTTCACAAAGTGTCTAGCTACTGTTATAGTTTGTTGTAGGCTACAGGTTATCCACATTTTTTCATATTTAGATGACTTGTTTATCTTTGCTGAATCTTTTTTAAAGTGCCAGGAGCCTCTCACTTGAGTGAGACATCTCTTACAGAAGCTGGGATTCCAGGAGAACATCCTTCTCCTTTCGTCTGCTTCCATTAGGGGTCACCACAGTGGATCAGTGGTCTGCAAAACAAGTTGCAGTAGATGTTTAAGGTGTTGAGTTGCCAGTCTGGCACCCAGCCTTTCTCAGAAGGCACACACATGCACACACGCTCACACCTGGGGCCAATTTAAAGTGTCCAGTCCACCTGCAGCATGTCTTGGGAATGTGGGATGAAACTGGAGCACATGGAGGAAACCCACAAGAACACAGGGAGGACATGCAGACTCCATACAGAAGGCATCCCAGCCAAGAATCAAACCAGAGAACCTCTTGTTGTGAGGTGAAATTGCTAACTGCTGCACCACTGTGTCACCCATTCCAAGAGAACATCCAGAAAGCATTTTTGACTCCTTCACATAGGTTAGTGTTCCTGGGGTGTCAGCTAGACATCTCAGTTCAAAGAGCTTCCACAGAAAAACAGAGCTATATCTAGATCTATTGTCAAGGGTTTCCACTCAGACCTTGGTTACTGTGAGGGAATACCTCATAGGTTCATAGGTGTCCACAAGGGCCTTTTTAAGCCTAGCCATGCATCTCAAATCTCTGACAAGTTCTGATGACTTTGATAAGTGTAAGCATGGGCCTAGGAGATGAACCATTTACAGGTTACCTGTTTCAATTAGAGAAAAAGGTGCCAAACCAGGGATGAATTTCTGGTTTCCCATCCAATTGTCCAAGTTACACTTGAATTTGGTTAGGGAGGAACTCTGCTTCCTATGGATGGGACAGTCTCTGGGATACATAGGTATCTCTCCAGCAGGTCCTATTTAAATCACAGGCAAGGTTTAAGTCTTTAGAATGGGTAATTCTGGTGCTGTTTGTTTTGTGGATATGCAGCAGGTCCATCAGAGTGGGTCTAACAATGGCCTGTATGCCAGGTATAGATCTCCCCTCAAAAGCCTGTAGAATACAGAATACAGGGATAGGGCCTTGAGGCAGTCTGCATAGGACATTTTACTTATGCCATGTATTCTTTTAGTGAGGAACCTCTGTGGATATTCCAATTGTTTGATATGCCTGGTTAGGTATATACCAAAGGAGGCATTGTACTAGATGATAGGTCTGATGAATGCAGAATACAGTGGAACAATGACATCCTTGGATTTACATGCCATACCTTTGTTTATAAGTTGTGCAACATAAAATGATTTCCTCACAACTGTAGCGACCTGATGGTCAAAGGCTAGATATTACTATCTGTGTGTGTCCCTAAGTCCCTGACTACTGGGTCAACTCTAAGGGTGTGCTGTGAATATGATAGTTACCAGGGATGGATACTATTATACATTTCTTGGCATTTCGTTTTAGTCCGTGGCTCTGACAGCAGTTGTGTGTGTCAACCCCTACTGGAGAACTTTTGTGTCAGTGTGAAATTCAGTGACAGCTCCTAATTTGCAATCATCTGAAAATTTAGTCAGCCAGAGACCACAGACATTGGTCTTGACTTCTGAAAAATAAATACCAAAAAGGGGCGGTCGAAGTACTGATCCCTGAGAAACTCCACTTGTGACTGGCCTCTTTGTAGAGGTGGACCCCCCATTTCTAACTTCCTGGGTCTTGTCTGTGAGCCGGTTGGCTATCCACCGAGTGACATATGGGTTTGTACCAAACCTCTTGAGTTGGTCAACAATGCCCAAGTGGGAGTATTGTATCAAATGCCTTGGCCAGGTCAAGGCAGGCAGTGTGTACAATTTTGTCCTCATCCATTGCTTTAATGACCTCAGAACTTTAGGACTCATGGTGTCTTTGAGTCACATGATACCTTTGGCAAGACTTCACATGACAAAGATACAGTGGTATCTGAAGTCTCTTTGGTCCCAGCACCAACATCCTTTGTCTTTTCAAATCCCATTACTGTAGTTTATCAGAAAAGAAACCACTTGTTGGAGACACCAAATATCCCTAAATCCACATCTCATCTTTGCCCTCTGTGCTTCAAGGCAGTCATTCACCACAGAGAGCTTGGACTTTGCTTGGAGAGCAGTTTCAGAAGGAATGAAATGGCAAGGTGTGTGAAACAGATGCAAGCACATGTATATAAAAGAGATGCTTGCCCTGACCAAGATGTTTAACTCTCTGAATCATCTTTGGTCCCCAGGACCTCTTCAAGTATCACAGTCATTTGATACGTCAACAAGCAAAGGGGAATTGGGTCATACACCCTTTACAGATCAAGCATTTTAGCCTGGGATATAACTTCATAGTACAGTCTCACTCCAGAGGCATCATACATTCCATCAGAATAAAATTGTGTAGCAGACAAGCTAAGCAGGACAAGGGTAGACTATTATGAAAGGAAATTAGATCAGAAGTCTTCCAAGATTTGATCCATCTGTGGGGAGTTCCTCAAGTAGTCCTATTCGCCTCCTAACTGAACAATCACCTGGCAAGATTTTACTCTATGACTCCATGAAAGAAGGCCTGGAAGAAATATGCCTTTTTCTTTTCCTTTCCTTGGACATGAATGTTCCTGTATGCTGTTTTACCATTTCCACTGATATCCAAGGTACTTCTGAAGATTCAGAATGAATCCCCAAGATAATTATGGTGGCTTCTTATTGGCCAAAAACAGAAGCCAGCAACTGTGAGCTGTGTAAATAATTTATTGGAAAACAAGAAATAACAGACCGGTTTTGGCTATGGAATTAACCTAGCCTTCATCAGTGTTAGTTTGACAAAACATCTTGTAGTCCTTATATACAATTACAGATAATTAATCATAAGATTTCATTGATGAGCTCATAAATATTCAAAAATGTTCCTTATCAAAATATTCATTTGGAGCAGGCTGGAACAGTCCACCTAACTTTACAATCCATTTTTTTCTCTTTGGCATTCAATTTACTGTGCCATCCAGATTTATTAGTTCTGTCACCTACTATTTTATCAATGATAGTGAAATGAAATGTTGCTGTAGTGTGTTTTAAAGTGTGTTTATAAAGGGCATTGCTCAACCTTTCACATTTAACATCACTAAGGTGTTCAGAAATGCATAATCTGAGGGGTCTAGATGTCTGTCCTATATAAAATGCATGGCAGTTACAGGAAGCCAAATATATGATCCAATCTGTACTGCAATTTGCAAAAAACTTTATGTCAAATATGATCCCACAATTACTACTGGAAAATTGTTTAGTCTTCAACACGTTTGCAATGGCTGCAGTGGCCACATGGCATACAGCCAACTAACTTGTCTCCAGAAATGGAAGTTTGGATCATATTGTGATGTATTGATTCATGTTGATGTTTGTAATGGTTGAAGTAAGATCCAAGATTCTTCCCTTTTCTGAATGAGAACTTACAGGTGTCAGATAAATGTTGTGACAAAAAATTATCAGCTAAAAGAATGTTCCAATGTCATCTGATGGCATGAATTACTCTGTTGGTGTTCCTACCATATGTGGTGATAAACCGTAAGGTGTTATTTTTGTGTTGCGATTTCTGTCTGTATTTAAGAAGGTCCTCTCTGTCTAGATTGGCAGATTGATTGCTTGCCGTGTGTACATAGCCCATGCTGTAACCTGTTTCCTGAAACCTATGAGCCAAATCTTTATGAAAAAATTCAAAGGTATGAAAAGATACGTCTTATCCTGGTGAAATGAGACTTGGGAATATTTTTGGTAATATGGGCTGGATTAGGTTCATAGGTTGAAAGCTGGATGCATGGAGTAAGGTGTTATATTCTGGGTATTTTCGAAATACTTTGGTACGAAGATTGTTGTCATCATTCATCAATGCATCCAAATATGTGATTTTGCATGAATGATAGTTGATGGTAAATTGTAAATCCCACTTATTATCATTGAGATACTCCACAAATTCCATCAAGTATTCAACATCAGACCTCCACACCATCCAGCAATCATCCAGGTATCTACGCCATATATCAATTTCCCCCAGTAAATGTTGTGTGTAACATCATAGATAATTTGTTCTTTTATGTAGGCCATATATAGATCTGCATATATAGGAGCAAACGATGCACCCATTGCAGTGCCTCCTATTTGGAGATAATATTGTTGACCATAGAGGAAAACATTCTTGGTGAGAACGTGTTCAGTCAAACAAATGAGGAAAATGTTAAAGCTGGGTTTGTATAACTCAGATATTTGTAGCCAGCATTCAACGACATCAAGCCCAGCCCAGTGTGGTATATTTGTATATAATGCACAGACATCTAATGTACATAGCAACCAATGATCCTCAATTTGCATTTCATTTATTATCCCTAAGAATTCTGTAGTGTCCTGAATTCTGGATTTTACCCATCTCAATAGTGGTTTTAGATGTTGGGTTAAAAATTCTGACAATGGTTCAGTCAAAGAACCATTACCTGCCACAATTGGTCGACCAGGGGGATTCTGAGGGTCTTTATGAATCTTTGGTAAGAAATAAATGTATTGACTATTCGGATCTGACAGTGTGAGATGATTTTTAGTGTTTGATGTAATGATGCCATTTTCTACTGCTGAATCCAAAAATTCTTCAATTTGATGTTTAAACATAGGTGATGGATCAAGAGGCATTTTGGTGTAGTATCTGGCATCATCCAATTGTCTCAGAGCCTCAGCATCATATTGTGCCCAGTTCATATCAACCACAGCACCACCTTTGTCCACAGAAATGATTACCAAATTCTTGTTGTTGGAAAGTTCCTATAAAGTTAACATATCAGACTTTGAGAGACCTGGGGTGAGTCATACTAGATGTAAAGTGTAACTCTTTGAGAACACACAAGGATGCATTGGTGGGACAAAGGTGGATTTGTGGTATTTAAATGTATCAACAGTTAAACCATCAGAGATATTATCATGGAAATACAATTTCAGATTGAGCAATCTACAAAATGCTATCACATCCTGTGCAAATGTATCTTCTGGAACAAAAAAAAATGGTATAAAAGAAAGACCTTTATTCAACAGAGTTGTTTGTGAGTCAGATAATGTTACATCAAAAATGTTTAATACGTTTGTACTATGACCAGTATTTATTTGTTCATCAAAAGTTCCATAAAACCCTCCAAACTTTTTATTTTTCCAATGTTTTTTGCCTCCCCTCTTGTAAGGCCTAAAGGGACCGTACTGTTGTTACGTTTGGGGGTGGGAAAGTCTGGGGTCTGCTGTGTGTCCAAATCTGTACAAGAAGAAGAATCTCCCACAGATGAATCCATATATGTACTACATTTTCTAAGAATGGACTTGGGACGTTTGCGTTTGGGGTTGGTATTGATTTTGTTATAGCCTTCTTCAAACCTGACATGTCTGGTGTGTTGAAAAGGATGACCTTTTGTCATAATCAGTTTGATCTCTTGGAAATGTTTTGAGTTTCCTATCTTTAAGCGGTTGCTCAAAGGTTAATAAATCTGAACTAAGTTTGGTGAATTGGGTAGAATAAAAAGGTTGATCCATGTACTGATTGCTTTCATCACATAATTTACTGACATTAGTAATTTCCCTATCAGTAATTCGCTGATAGTATTTAAATAATGTTTTCACAAATCTCATAGAACAATTTTGTTGTATTGTCAACCATTCATTGGTTAGTTGCTCATCCAATTTAGTGACTAATGGCTGAATTTTGACACTGAGCCCTCTAGGGGTTATCCCTTTGGCCATGTATGCTTTGAATAATTTGAGGTGCCATACATTAGATCTTAGCGTTTTCATGTTTCTATTCGGTTGTTGAAATAGCCTGTCACAATGGGTTTGTGGGTTTTCAATAGTATTTGTACTATTGTCATTATGCCATTCTCCTATCCCAAAACACCTAAATCTTCTTTATTAGAAGAAAGCTCGGCCCAACCCCAATCAAATTCAACTGACTGCCTTGATGATAGAGTCTTAATTCCTTTAATGCACCTGTTTACTGAAGATTTGCAGCAGATATTAATGGAGACTAGAAAGCCTGATACTAGAAAATCATATATTAGCAAATGGAAAAGGTTTCCTAGTTGTTGCCAGCAACATAATCAGCACCTATTCATGACTAGTTCATCTCTGGATCTGATGTCCTTTTCATTCTTCCTCAATCCATGGGTTTGGATTTGATCCTTGGATTCATCTGGGCCACATACTGCAGACTTCGGCTCCAACTCTTGACTTCCTCCCTCTACCCATAATGCATTAGACCATTCCAATTACCCCCAGATTTTGTTTGCCACTGTTGTGAAAAGATGAAGGTTCCTCTCTTGAGCATTATTAAGATTTATTTTGTTAATTCAACTATTTTTTCTCCTTAAAAGTTTATCTTAGATAAATTTTTCTATTTAACTCTATCCTTCCTCTTAGTCTATCACAGACATTAGGACTTTTTACTATTTTCCTTACTGTTTTTCTAGATAGTACTCTATTATTACCATAAATGCTTACCCCTTTTTATAGGTATCTCTTTTAAATTACCATTGTTGATAATTAAACTCTTCTTTTCTTACATCTATCCAAAATAAAAAAAAAAAACTTCTTACTGCTTAATTTTTTACTTTTGTTCTGTTTTGCTGTTTGCTACCATGTCAAAACTGACAGGATTTAAGAAATGCACTTCTTGCAGGCATAAAATCCCCAATTTGGATGCCCACAAGGAGTGAGTATATTGCCTTGGAGCAAGCCACTTGAACACCAGTTGTACATTATGTTCACACTTCAATCCAAGGGCTTTGGCTGATCAGCTCAATAAGTTAATTTTGAAAAGCCTTCTTCCTACTACATCCACTTCTGGGATCAACCACCCTCCACAGCCAGCAAATCTGCTCCACTGGAGAACAGCAAATGCTCCCGGCCGAAGTCACCTAGGTCTTCATTGGAGCCTCCTTCCCAGAGCTGAAAAAATTTGGATCCGAGATTGTCAGATCCAAAGGACTGATCCCCAGATCCAAAACCCTTTGATACAAAGGTTTTATAGGTTCATAGGTAGGTACTTATTTCCCTGTGCCCCTGTCGACAAGAGCCACAGAGGTGATCCCCGGGGTGAATTTCCTATTTCCCATCCAATCATCAAGATTTTTCTTGGAGAGTGCTAATGAGGAGCTTTGTTTGATATAGATAGATTGTTTGTTCCAGAGTATGGGAAGTCTCTGGGACAGGAATCTATCCCTCCAGCATGTTCTGTTTATTGTGGTGACAAGGTTTAGGTTCCTAGAACATGTAGCTCGGAGGGATTGGGATTTCTTTAAGTGGAGCATGTCCAACAGCTCTGGGTTTGACATAGCTTTGTATGTTAGGCAGAGATCACCTCTGAGTAGGTGATATGCGATGGAGTAAAGCTGGAGTGTTTTGAGATGGTCTGCGTAGGGCATCTATTTGAGGCCAGTAATCCTCTTTGTGAGGTATTTCTGCGGCCTTTCCAGTTGTTGTAGATGTCTTGTGAGGTACATACCAAAAGGGGTGTTGTACTCTATAATAGATCTAATGAGTAACAAGTAGAGGGGAACAATGACCTCTTTTTTCCTGGATGAGAAACCTTTTGTGATGAGGTATGCCACATAGAAGGATTTCCTGGCTACTGTGGTGATGTGATTATCAAAAGAGAGACTACTGTCCACCTATGTCCCAAGGTCTCTTATCACACTTTCAGTGTTAAGTAGACTGCCACCTATGTGGTAGCTCATGGATACAGAGTTTTTATGAAAGGGGATGACAATGTACTTTTTGGCATTGAGCTTGAGGCCATGGCTTTGACACCAGGCATCTGTCTCAGTGAGGCCCTTTTGTAGGATGTCCACATCATTAGGAGTTTCGATTATGGCTCCTAGTTTGCAGTCATCTGCGAACTTCATTAGCCAAAGACCTTCTGTGTTAGCCTGTACTTCAGAATAGTAGATACCAAACAGGAGAGGACCCAGGACTGAACCCTGTGGTACTCCACTTGTCACTGGTCTGAAATCTGATTTGGAGTCTGCTGCTTTCACAGTGTGGGTTCTATCAGTGAGCCAGTTGGCAACCCATCTTGTGACATAGGGATTTATACCTAGTTTAGTGAGTTTATCTATAATTCCAGAGTGGGGGATGGTGTCAAAAGCCTTGGCGAGATCTAGATAGGCAGTGTGAATACCCTCGTCTACGCTTTGGTGACTGCTTCAAAGAAGTCTATCAGGTTTAGGAGACATGATCTGCCTTTTACAAACATGAACTGGGTGGGATCCAGAGTTTGGAGATTACCAATGTCTTTGTTTATAAGTTCCATGATGATACGTTCCATGGCCTTATAGGCCAGGCTCATTAGGCTAATGGGGCAGTAGTTCCCAGGGTCTGTGGTGGCTCCCCCTTTGTGGAGTGAGATAACCGTCACTGTGCACCATTCAGTGGGCACAAAGCCTGAGGTGAGGCTCTGACAGAACATGGTGCTTAGGTGGGGTGCCAGTTCATTTTGTAGTTCATGTAGAATGCAGCCTGGAATGTTGTCAGGTCCCAGGGATTCTGTGTTATTGGCTTTGGAAAATGTGTTTTTTACCTGTGTAGCCATGATTACAGGAACTTTGCATTTTTCCGGTATAGAGATGGGCCCTTTAGGGGGTGAGAGGGGGGTAAAGTTAGCACTGAACCTATCTGCCAAGATGTTGGCAATATCATTTGGTTCTGCATATTTAGTGCCATTGTACTGTAATTTAGAGCAGATCTGAGTGTTGCCATTGAGATTCTTGACATAGCTATAGAATGCTTTGTGGTTGTCTTTAGAATCAGTGGCAATTTTGTTTTTGTAACTAGCTTTGGAGGATTTTATGAAGGATCTCAGCTTCTTACTGAGGCCGACCAGGGAGTTCCTCCAATCATGGGATTTTACTCTTTTTTGCAACAGTTTCTTTCTTCTGTTGTAGAGTTTGTTTATGGCAGGGGACCACCAGATTGGCTTCCTTTTTTTGGAGGATAGCATCTTGGTTCTGTTAGGGATAGCGCAATCCATGCATTCGTGTAAGTGCTTATAAAGTGCATTTGTGTAGGATTCAGCAGTCGTACCTCTATTGTCCGTTTGCATGGGTGTCGTGAAGTTTGCCACTTCTGTCTTAAGAAGCGTGAAGCTGGCTTTGGAGAAATTTTTTACGGTGGTTTCCCTAATAGGGGGTGGGGGCAGGATGTGAATGTCTAGGGTGATTAGCTTGTGGTCGGATATGACCATCAAGGAATTGACCAATTGTCATTTCAATCAGTCTTACAGTGTGGTCCTCAGATCTGAAGCCTGGTACCTCACACAGAAGTCTTACTCCAGAGTATGTAATCAAGCCCATATCACCTATTCTGTGTTTTCCATTGCTTCAGACACCTAAAACATTATATCCCACAATTCACTACCTCCTCCTGTTCCTCCAGACGCCTATTGGAAGTGGATGTGGATAGGATGATGCAAATATTTCTCAGAGCTCAGATTCAGATAGGGGTCTTACAAGCTCCATCCACTATCAGATCTGAGAGTCTTCCTATGACTTCCAAAACTATTCCATCTCCTTCTCTGATTCATCCAGTTGTTTTGGATCCCCAGAATCTGATATCTTTGTGAGGTCCAGAGTCGGATACAAGGAAGATGTCTTCTTTGACTCTGATGGTATCCCTGACTAGTTCTGGTCTGATACTCTTGGTTCAGAACAGGTCCCAGAGTCAAAGTGTTGGCATCAGGTCTGTGGGGCTGGGATCAACTTTGATGTTGTCAGATCCATCCGTGCTCCTTGGAGCCTCAGCCCTAGATTGTTTGCATCTGGTTCCACCCTTGAGGCATGGACCCAAGGGTGGTCGAGACCTACATTCACTGGAAGCTCTGGCTCAGCTGGTCAAGACTTCTCCAGGTCCATCTGTCTTTGAGATTGTGGAAAGGGTTTTTTCTCTCTCTAGAGAACCGCCTTCTCATTTTTCAGATCCAACCCCTTTTCCCCTCATTGGCTCTGATCTCTGAGTCAAACAAATACACTCCACAGAGACAGCCATTTCCAACAAGTGCCCAATTGGTTCCAGTAGAGCAACTTCTCCTTTATTCCTACACCTCCATAGAGGAGGTCCATTGGAAGAAAGAAGAGGCCCATTGACTCCCCAATGGAGTCTGTCACAGAGGATATCAATTTTGATGAAGGAAAAGGGACCATAAGATCACCACTGGACAATATCTCTTTTGAAGACATTTTAGAGATCTTCAGACAAAAAGGTGTCTGGTGTTCCAAATATCCCTCTCTGGAAAAGTTGGTATTTTGTCAGCTTTTGGTTCTGGCCCGTCTATGTCTTGGGTTACCCCCGGAAGATGAACTCATTGATTTAGTTTCCACCCCAGCTTTGGAGCCAGATACCATTGAATGTAGCCTGCCAAATTATTAGCCTCTCCAAAAGACAGACCCCACTTGAGCAAAGGAGCACCATTTGATGCTATTGTGGTGGCAGCAGTCAACAAAAAAATAGAGCTAGCAGAACAGAGCTCTTCTGTCCATCCACCAAACATGGAGTCTAGAGCACTGGACAGATTTGGAAAGAGAGTCTTTGCCTCAGCAATCTTTGCCCTGAGGTCTCTAAATTACCTGGCACACTTTACAAGACTTCAGAGAGATTTGATCAAAGACCTTTCAAGTACTCTGTCTGAGTCCATGACTGCAGAGTATTTCAAAAGAACAACCTCACAGCTGGCCACTCTTTTGTCTATCTGAAATGCTACAATGAGGTTGATTTCTCAAACAACTGAAGGCACTTCTTGAGCAGCTGGTTCAGGCTTCCCTAAGGAGACATGCCTGGATGTGGCTATGTAAATTTGCAGAGCGCTTTAAGACATCCTTCATCAATGCCCCATTCGATGGCATATCCTTATTTGGGCCATCAGTAAAAGAGACATTTACCCACAGCAAACAAGGCAGAATGCCTCTGTTTGCTGTGGGAATAAAGATTGCTACCTCTCAGTGGACCTTTTCCAGGAGTCAGAGAAGTGAAACAAAAAAATTGGTTCTGAAACTTTTGTAGACCTTTCCTAGATCCATGTGGGGACAGTTCATCCAGAGGCAGAGAAGGAAATTCTAATGGGAGTCATCACCCTAGAGGCAGAGGAGGCCAGCAGAACCAGGGTTTCTGGGAGTCCTTTCTTGACATACCCTACCAGCACTCCTGAAGCTCTGCCTGACTGTCCAACTCTGGAGGCAGTCAAGGGATGATTATCCCTGCACCTAGAAGCCTGGGCAAGCTTAACAAAAGATACTTGGATGCTAAAAATCATATTCAGAGGTTATGTCATTCCATTTTTCCGACTCCATTATCACAAAAGGAATGAACTTCCTGATGTTCCACCCAGTCAGAGGAAAGATGCAGCGCAAGAAATTTAAAAGCTGCTAGAAAAAAAGAGTTATCCAAGAAGTCCTACCAGACCAAATAGGCTTTGGAACTTACACTTCATTTTAGTGCCCAGGAAGACAAGGGACCTCAGACTAATTTTGGATCTAAGCAAACTGAATCAGTAAGTGAAGAAGTCAAAGTTCCAAATGGTCATGGCACAGTCCATACTGCCATTTCTTCACAAGGATGATTGAATGTGTTGATAGATCTTCAGGATGCATACTATCACATCAAAATAGATAGGCACTGCCAAAGACACTTACACTTTCATATGGGAGTCAGTCACTACCAATTCAGAGCCCTGCCTTTTGGATTCAGCACAGCCCCCAGGGTGTTTATCAAATGTATGGCATTGTTGGGTGCTCATCTGAAGCTCAAAGGATTCTGAGTATTTCCATATCTGGACAACTAGCTCCTCACCACCCCATCCAAGCATCTTCTTCTGCAGTCCAGGGACTATTTGCTCCAAATTTGTCAATCACTGGGGATATCAGTAAATTATGCCAAATCAAACCTTACACCAGTCCAGAGCCTGTAGTTCATTGGTACACTTTTGAATACAACAACACAGGTATCATCACAACCACCTCATCCCATATCCACAGTCAAAAATCAGGTTTATCTTATTCCGTCCCATCCATCTCCACCAGCAAGATCAGTCCTTCAGCCATTGTACTGCTTTGCTTGGTACATTTCTTTATGTGTGTCCTTTAAGGGACTCTAGCTGTTCAGTGATCCATTCTTTGTCAATCCCTATCCTTTCCAGTCAAACTTACTCCAATTTGCAAATGACACATTCACTGGTGGATTCAATCAGATGACATTCATCTAGGCTGACCCTTTGTTTTACCACCTCCAATGGCCACAGTGACAATGGATACTTCACAACTGGGGTGGAGGGACATTTACTAGGAAGAATGGTCCAAAGCATGTGGTCCCCCCAAGAGACTAATCTGCATATCCATGTACTGGAGAAGAGAGCAGTCCTTCTCATGTTGCAGGCATTTAAAGATGCTCATCCTTTAGGAATTATTGCAATTCAGACTGACATGTCTGTGGTCTGGTACATCAGCAAACAAGGAGGAACCCAATCGTATCCCCTATGCAGAAGCCATGAGAGTGTGGGAATGGGTGATCTCCTCAGACTACTTTCTAGTTGCAACATGCACATTCCAGGGAAAACCAACATGTCACCAGACAAATTAAACAGATGCATCCTGATGCCTCACAAGTGGTCTGTCAATCAGTCTGTGTCAGAAAGGATTTTCCATTGCTGGGGCCAACCTTGAGACCTGTTTGCATCTCTCCACAACAACAAGTGCAGTAGGTATTTTGCTCTTACCCCCTCAAGGGGATTCACCAAGAGATGCTCTGGTCCATGTCTGACCCCCCCAGTCTTATTTCTGCTTATCCCCCTCTTCTTTTGATTCCAATATTTCTGCAGAAGGCAAGTTGATTGAAGAGCTCAGTCATCCTCATGTCCCCCTTATGACCTTAACATGTATGGTTCCCCTTTCTGTGATCTCACCTGTGCTATCCCCTGTGGATACTGGAGCTGTCTATGGCTCTCCTCTCACACCTCTCAGGAATCCAACATCCCAATATCCAGGCTCTCAAACTAACCACATGGTTTCTACACTTCCAGTAATGGTTAGACAGCCAGGCTTTCTTCCCTTGTATGTACCCTTATTTTGGCTTCACAAAAGACTCTACTAAGAAAGTTTACAAAAGCAAGTGGAAAAGATTCTTCCTCTGGGCTTTGAATAATGAACCTGACCCTTCTTTGCTCCAGTTTCTACAATACTTGAATTTTTAGCAATCCTTTTTAAAGAAGGAGCTAGTTTATCTATGATTAAGCTCCAATTAGCAGCTACCTCTAATTTTCACACAGGACATAGACATTTTTCCTTGGCTTTATCCAAATTATACAAAGCATTTCTAATTGGCATTTTTCTCCTCAGACCACCAGTAAAGAATACTTCACCTCCCAGGGATCTCACAATTGTGTTACAAGGTCTAACTCCGAAACCTTTTGAACCTTCAGCTAAAACTGACTGAAAATTCCTTTTATGGAAAACAGTATTCTTAGTAGCCATTACTTCTGCAAAGAGGATATCTGAACTCCAGACTTTTTCATCATATACCCCTTTTATCATTTTCCATAAAGATAGTGTTACCTTATGGACAAACCCTTCTTTCTGCCTAAAGTAGCTTCTGAAAATAACATTAATCAATCTATTCATTTACTAGTCTTCCTCCCAATTTTTTCAAATAAAGGAGAGAACGTGCTTCATCTCCTTGATGTACACAGACAATTACACGTTTATCTTCACAGGACAAAACAAATCAGAAAATCAGATAAATTATTTGTCTCTTTTTCACCAAAAAGACTGGGATGCCCTGTTTCTAAAGTCACTTTAGAAAAATGGATTACAGACTGTATTTCTTGTATCTGTTCTCAACAAGGCATAACATTACCCAAACTACTCAAGGCTCATTCAACCAAATCCATGGCTGCTTCATCTGCTTTTTGGTCAAGAACATCTGTTGATGAAATTTGTACTGTAGCCACATGGTCCAGTGCTCATACCTTTGTTGCTCATTACAAATTGGATATTATTTCTAGAAACAGAGCCACCTTTGGTATGGCAATACTCTGGAATATCCTTCCATGATGGCCACCCAAGATCAGTGTAGCTGGGGACTCAGTCAGATGGGTTGAGGAAGAATGAAAAGGACAACAAGATATTTAAAAGTTATGAATCACCATAACTAGGCATTTGTGTTGCCCGTTTTCATTCTTCCCCAACTTCCCTCCCATCCATCCCCCATCCTTCAGTTCCTAGAGAGACCTCATGGAATATGTTTTGGAACTTACGGTTATGGGTTTGAGCCCTTTCTTTCTCTGTCAATCTCTCATGTTTCTGTGTAGCTATGTGAGACTAGTGGCAACAAACTCAGTCCGAGGTAATGGGAATGGACTAAGGCATTATTGGTAGAGTGAGGAGCAAGAGAGTTGTATCTGAAGTCTGGAGTATGTGGCTGAGTCAAATCTGAACTCATGGGTTGAGGAAGAATGAAAATTGATAACACAGATGCCTAGTTATGGTGACTACATAACTTTTAATTTTGCAATATTTGTGTGAGTTACTATCCTATGGCCTTTCTTACTCCTCCATCAAGGTTAATTTTTTGGCCATTTCAACATGTCTGCCCATGAATCCTCATCTTCCAATTAATTGTTATGTCAGAATGTTTTTGAAAGGGATTTTGCATAAGAGGCTTCAAGAAAACTGGTGGCTCCCCCCTTGGGATCTTAATTTTGTATTAGAGAAGCTAACACTTGCTGTATTTGAACCAGCTAAAGTGACTGATTTAGATTTTTTTTAACTTGTAAAACTGTTTTATTGATTGCTCTGACGTCTGCAAGAAGAGTATATGAGTCGCAAGCTGTTATGGTGGTCAACCCTATCACATTTTTCACAGAAAATGATTTATTTGAGAAGTAATACTTGTTTTATGCTTAAAATGGTATCTGAGTTTACTTTAAGCCAAACTATCTATCACCATGTTTTCTTTCCTGAACCTAAAAATGAGAGAGAAAGAATGCTCCATACCTTGGATATCCACAAACAACTCAGGTACTGTCTTGACAGAACTAAATTTTTCAGATCGTCGTATCAATTGTCCATCTGTTGTGAGGTAAGAAGAAGGAATACCTGTGTCAAGACAGACTATTTCCAAATTGTTGTCTAAGGCTGTTACCTATTGTTATACCCACCACAAGAAGATTTTTCCAGGCAGGGTCAAAGTCCACACTACCTGGGCCTTGGCTTTTTCTATGGCTTTTTGGAATGGGTTGTGTTCTAGAGGTATTCTAGGAGCAGCAGCTTGGTCCTGTATACATACACTTACAAGCTTGATTCCTTCTCTACGTCTAGATCAGGCTTTGCTGGGACCATTATCCAGAGGCTCCTGAACCCTTCTCTTTCCACTTCTCACGTGTAGTAAGCTAGCATAATCTACCTGTATAGCTAAGGCCACTGCAGTAATGGTCATTATAATGAACATAGTGCAGTCCATTCCAAGTGACTACTTCAGTAGTTACATTCACCGACTCCTCTGCCCTGGTTTGGCATTCACAATGACATTCTGTTAAAGGTGCGTGATCAGATTCAGAGACCAGTTTCCACATCAGTGTCATGTTTATGAGGACAGTCTTCTTACTCTTCAAGTCATTCAGGATTCTGTACTCCAGGGTCCAGTAGCCATCCATGCTGAAAATATGGCGGTGGCTTGTTATGCAATCAAAAAGAGAAGAACTCATTCCTGTCCACATCTAAGATGCAGTGAGAGTAAAAGAATGGATTATAGCAACAAATCACTTTCTGACTGTCAACCATATTCCCGAGGAAGCAAATTCTTTAGCAGACATCCTCATTTGCTGCCTACTCATGCTTTGAAATGGCCTGCCATCCAGTTAGGAGTACAGAATCTTTTCCACACTGTAACAAACCTGACTGTGATCTCTTTGTATCCTTGCCAAACATCAAGTGCAGCAACTTTTTTTTCCTGATCCCTGTTCTATGGGAATGTACCAGAGATGTCCACTGGCTCCTTTGCACCATTCCTCCATTTCCCCTTATCCCAAAATTCTTTCAGAAAGCCAGGAAGAACAAGTCTATAGCTATTCTCTTAGCATCATTTCAGTCTCATTAAATTTGATTTCCTCTGCTTAGGTCTTGTCTTCTAGAGAATCCTTCACATCTGCTCTCTGTCAGATACTTGCTTACACATCCATCTGACAGGCTTCATTCAGATGTTGACTCCTTTCAACTAACTACTTGGTTTCTCAATTATCACTAATGGCCAGGTTCTTTTCATATCCTATCAAGTAGTCCAGATAGTTAATTCTGCCAGAAGGCTAATACTGCAAAATAATAAAAGGCAAAATAAAGACATTTTTCTGTATGAGCTATTTCCTAGAATTTGGCTACCTACATGTCTCTAGATTCTTAAGTGCTAGATGTATACAGATCTCAAGTATTCCTCCAAAAAGCTGCTCTTTAATGCTATTTCTAATTGTCATCAAGATTCTAACTCCTTGCAGTCAGCTTCTTTAAAATGTGTAAGGCCTTTCCTCTATGTCCAGTTCTACTTAGATATTCTTTTGAGGATGCTGTCACTTTGTGTGGTTTCTGCTTTGTGCAGGAGAAACTTACTGTTCCTCTATTTATCAAGCCTCAACATCAGACCTGAACTTTCTTTAATGGAAAACTGTTTCTAGTGGTTACGGTTTCACCCAGAAGAGTTTCAGAAATGCAAGCCTTATGTATTAGGCTTCCATATTTAGTTTTCATGATTATATAGTTTCCTTAAGAATAAATTGATCCCTTGCACATAAATAAACCACAAAGACAAACTTAGGTCAGTCTGTTAACCTTCCTAGATTGTTTTCTATCTGTTGTGGTAGACGTGGATATTTATTGCATTGTAGGAATGTCCACAGGCAACTGAGACTTTATGTGGACAGAACTAAATTGTTAAGGAAGGACTCAAATTTGTTTGTATGCTCCTCTAAAATTTGAGTTTAAATGTTTCTGAAGTCAGATTATCCAGATGTTTGAAAATATAATAAATCTTTACATTAACAGCCTAAAACACACTCAGTCAGAGCAGTGGCTACTTCACAGGCTTGCTTCAAAAATGCATCCTTAGATGATTTTTGTACTACAGCTGTGTTGAATTCACCGAATACTTCCACAAGATATGATAAGTTGGGTGCAATCTCCAGCTCTAGGTCTTCCTTTGGGGTCACAGGGATGTAGACATGAAGACAGTCACCCAGGAGGACATGTTTGGGAGGTTGTCCTGCTAGTGATGAGGATGGATCTTCTAATGCAATGGTGCAGTGGTTGCATTGTCACCTCACAGCAAGAGGTTCTCCATTTTGATTCTAGGCTGGGGTGCCTTCTGTGCGGAGTCTGCATGTCCTCTCTGCATTCATGTGGGTTTCCTCCCTCATTATTAAGACATGCATCTGGAGCATTTCTCCCCAGGCCGCCGCTGAAAATTGGCTTCGTTCCAAGTTGGACTTTCCCAGTAAACAAATGTTAAATAAATAAATAATGAAAGTTACAAAAGTTGTGTACTTACTATAATGTCAGATCTGAATGAACAAGTCGATCCTCATCAGCATACCCTTCCTTCATTCTTACTGACATGGTCAGGAAATCATTATTGTTAGTAGTAGTTTGTGCTTTTCCAATAGATGTCATGACTGAGATCTGGTGAAGAAAGTCGATTTTATAGAGCATTATGGTAAAGGGGGAGGGGCTAATAATCTGGTAAAGTTTCAGATGCTGATCTGCCTAATCCTTAACATTCTTACTCCTGCTGTTAACAAGGATGGACCTGCTTATCCAAATTGGTTGTTATGGTGTGTATACTGTGCTTAAATGAAGTGCCTCTAATAGTGAATTTAATGAATCTTCTGAGTGATTGATCAATATGATCAGAAGATAGACAGCTAGTTGGTTACACCGCATACCAAATCCTAATATTTTTAGTTTTATCTCTAATTGTATGAGAAAATGGATCAATTACCATGGCAAATAAAAGGGGAGATAGTAGAAATACCTGTTCAGTGTCTGTATTTATCATGAACAAAGATGATGATGATAATTTAATAGATAATCCACTTAATAGATAATCTATTAAACATTGGTTTTGAGTCTCGGTCTGGACCCTTATTTGGATCTCCACTGCGAACTTGGTCTTTGGTGTTGGTACTATATTGTTCGCATCCATCTCTTTGTTTTTGATGATGATGATAATTCATTACTGATGGATTTACTACACATCAGCAAGTTAAATTGCATAGAGATCTAACCCTCTGTTGCAACATCAACAGATTGGATTGTAGGGACAGGTATAATTCAAAGAGATCCACATAAAACAAAGTTCATCCCTGTCCATATTCAAGTGCAACTTGTATCTATGGATGAGAAACAGAAAATTTACTACAGAATTGACCCTGTGCTACTTATGAGCAACAGCAGTCCCTAAATGCTTTAGCCCATCCATGGGTCACCTCAAATTATATGTTATATGATTTGAGTTATTCTCTTTAGGGGTAATATATAAATGCTATGTTGTCCCATCTCACCTTCATTCTTGCTGGTTGGGTTCGGAACTGAGCATCAGTTCCAACTCGGCCTTTTACTAAAGCTCGAGAGCTTCCAGTGGCTTAAGGTTATACCCTATCCCATGATGCCTAGAGAAGTTTACCCAGATCTCGTTTGCTGCTGAACTAGATAGGGTGCTTCTCACTGAGCTCAGGCTAAATGGAATTCTTTTTTGGCTATATGATACTCTTGTTTAGTGTTTTTGATATAATTATTGTTGTAGAGTAGTTCTAGAGAATTTAGGATTAGTTTGTGTGACCTTTTAGTTAGTGCTTGTTGTTTATTAGGCCTGCAAACCCTTTCCCATATTAAAGTCTTAGTTTCTCTGTATGAACCTGATTTTAGTTAGAGTGTTCATCCTTTCTCTTTGTTTTCAGCCCATTTAAGTTAGAGGGCTTTCCCCCGTGTTTTTCTACTGCCTTCCCTTATAGAGGTTTTGTTGTTTTGGTTAGAGATATCTCCTCTGGCTAGAGGGGATCTTCACTTAATTTAGAGACCCCTCCTCTAGTCTCTTCTCCCCCCCAGTGTCTTTAAAAAAAAAGTTTAACTTTTGACTAGTTACTGTTTTTTTTTTCTGACTTGTGTGTTGTTCTTAAAACTGAGAAAAGTTAGGTAGTCTTTGTTTTGTTTTTGCCTGTCAGATAGCTTTTCCTGGACTGTGTGGCTGTTGTTGTAGTGGATTGTTTGCTAATATGTCCAAGGAAGGGAAAGAAGTGAAGCAGTCAGGCTTCAAGAAATTTGACTCCTGCACATAAAAGATGTCGATAACTGACAGACACACCAATTGTGTCTATTGCTTAGGTGTGATACACCTTCAGGACTCCTGCTCTATTTGTCATGGTTTTAGCTCCAGGGTCCTGTAGGAATGCAAGAACAAATTCATTGTTAGGGGACTGATTAAGGGTCCTTTTACTGAGGCATTAGAGGGAAGTCAAACCTCTATATCTTCCCATTCCCCAAGATCTGACAAATCCACAAAGAGAGCTGCTTCTTTGGCTCCTGCATCTGAGCCGGCAAAAAAGCCATCTAAGGACACGACTTTGAACCCAAAGGTTTTCGGGCCTGATGAGACTACTCCCATAGTTCCATCAGCTTTATCGGAACCTGTTAGGAGCCATACATGGAGCCAATCTCCAACCTTGGAGCTGGTCTCCTCTGTACCGCAGTCACCTCTCTTACAGTCAGTGGCTGGTAGCCTAAGATCCTCTACCCACTCCTCTCATTCCTCCAGGAGCCTGTCAGATGATGAATTGGAGCAGGTGGTCAGGAGGTTGCTTCGGACTCCGGCGGTGGCCAAGATCCTTTCGAGTCCAGCCCAGAAGGAATTGGAATCGGTGACTGTCACGACCCCTTCTTCTGTTCCTCCTCCAACCGAGTGGTTTTGGAGCTGAAGAGCTTGTTTGTGCTTGTGGTGGAACCATCGGGCCCTAGATCCCCCCAAGGTTCTCAGTTTCGACTTCTGTTCTGACCTCTTTGGTGCCATCTTCTGTCGAAGAGTCTGGGAGCCGACGATCCCCTGTCAGGTCCAGAGAGCAGAGTCAGATCGGACCCTTGTCGGATCTGAATCTACCTCTTGGGGCTTCGGCACAGGTGAGCTCACCACCCACATCGGCCACAGAGCCCACCTCCTTGGCTCGTGGAACATCTCATGTTTCCTTGGAACTGGAGGCTTTTTTGGGTCTGGATCATGGTGCTTTCAAGGTCATGAGGAGTGTGCTGTCCCCTCTGATAGCTCCACCCTTGGAAGCAGGCATTCTTCCCCAAAAGTGATGGCATCTGCCTCTGTACCATTCCCCCCCCCAGGTGTAGAGAACTGATGCCGCAGGATGCCCCATTGGATGAGTCACTCTCTTCTGAGACTTCCCCAGAGGACCCTTCTGGGGAGATCCCTCAGACGAGAACCTGTAAGAGGAAACATCTAGACTCCCCTGAGGAGTCTGTCATGTCGGATACAGATTTAGGGGACTCAGAAGTGTCCCCACAGTCACCCTCTGAGGATGTCTCCTTTTCAGACACCCTAGAAATCCTGAGGCAGAGAGGCAACTGGAAGTCCCTTTCTCCTTCTGAAGATGAATCTGTATACCTGGAGGCATTTGGATCTCAACCCTGTACCTCTTGGGTGTCTCTGCCTGTCGATCAGCTCCTTGGTGTAGTCAGTCGAAAGGCGTGCGCCTCTCCGGAATCAGAGGAACCTGTTCAGAGGAGGCCCAACAAATTTATAACAGCCCTATCTGATAGGGAATTCTTGTCCAAGGGTGTCCCAGTAGATGCTGTGGTGGTGTTGGTGGCCACCAAAAAGGAGTAAGTGGAAACTTCTTCATCTGTCCATCTGCTGAAAAAGGAATCTCGAATGGTGGATAGATATGGGAAGCATATGTTCTCGTTAGCCACTTCTGGAGGCAGTCAGGGGAAGACTATCACTGTACCCTAAAGCCTGGCTAAACATCATTCAAGACCAATGGGTACAGTTGATAATATCCAGGAGATACAGTATACCCTTCTCCAACCCACCCCTGCAATCAAGATCAGTCCCAGACATTCCACCCTGTCAGAGGGATCAGGAAACCCTAGAAATACAAAGGTTGCTAAGAAAAAGAGTCATCCAAGTAGTCCCCGCAGACCAAATTGGATCCGGAACTTACTCAAAGTTCTTTTTAGTTCCAAAGAAAACAGGGGACTAGAGACCCACCTTGGATCTCAGCAGACTGAACAAGTCAGTGAAGAAAGCAAAATTCTGGATGGTGACACTGCAGTCTAAACTCCCTTTTCTGGGACAAGACAATTGGATGTGCTCAGTCGATCTTCAGGATGTGTACTATCATATAAAAATGGACAGGTGATCCAGGAGATACCTACGCTTCCAGCTGAGAGCCAGTCATTACAAGTTCAGAGCTCTGCCCGTTGGTCTCACTACAGCCCCCAGAGTGTTTACCAAATGCATGGCAGTAGCCACGGCTCACCTGAGGTGGCTAGGATTCCAGGTGTTTCTGTACTTAGATGACTGGCTCCTGACCGCCACCACTGAGCATCCACTAATCAAGGCAAGAGACACCACCATTCATCTATGCTTGGAACTGGACATGACCATAAATTTTGAAAAATCTGCCTTGTTGCCATCATAGCATATTACATTCATAGGAGCAGATTTAAACACAGTAGACATGGTAGCAAAGTTGCCTCATGACAGAATACAGACACTGCATCATCAAATGTCCATCTTGCTCTCAAAAAGGAAGGTACAGGCAAAATTTGTCCAGAAGTCCTAGGCTCTATGGCAGCTGCAATCACATTAGTAACTTTAGCATGGCTACACATGAGAGTCCTGCATTGGCTACTCTTTGCTCAATGGTCCATGCAGGAGTTACCCATGTCGCACAAGAATTTCATCATAGACTCCTGCAAGAAGGACCTATGCTTGTAGCTTCTATCCATGCAGGTAACCCTAGGCAGACCATTCACCCTCCCTCAACATGTAGCTACAGTGACCATGGATGTACTTCTTTATGCCTTTCGTCCATGTCCACTAATCCCCCAGGTTCTACAGAAAGCCAAACCAATGAGTTGCAGGTTAATTCTCATTGCTCCATACTGGCCTCATCAAATCTGGTTTCCTTTCCTATGGCCCCATCTCTAAGAAGAGCCATGGATTCTGTACCCAGTACCAGATCTTCTGACTCATTAGTCAGGAATACTCCATCCCTCTATTCAAACCCTCAAACTGACAGCTTGGCTGCTCCACATCCAGTCTTAGCCAGGTTTCCAAACATTTCCCCGGCCATGAGACACATTCTAATTTCATCTCATAAGACAACGACTAGAAAGCTTTATGCTAGTAAATGGAAAAGGTTTTCTTGTTGGGCTTCCAAGAATCGAATTGACCCCTTCACAAGCCCCTGTAAGTACAATCTTAGACTTCTTAGCAGAAATCTTTAATCAAGACGCAGCAGCAGCTACCATACGAGTACAATTAGCTGCCATTTCTAACTGCCACATAAGAGACATGGGATCAAAAATAATGTCTCACAGGTTGTGCAAAGCTTTCATGAGAGGTACTTTTTTATTAAGACCACCAGTAAGGGAACCACCACCACCTCGCTGTGATCTCAATTTGGTGCTGACTATTCTGATTATCCCACCATACGAACCAGCTTTCTCTTGCCAAATGAAATTTATAACCTGGAAAACAGCCTATGTGATAGCCATTATGTCAGCTAGGAGGGGTTCAGAACTTCAAGCTCTGTCCATTCGCCCTCCATACTTGGTTTTTCACAAAGATAGAGTCTCTCTTAGAACAAATCCTTCATTCCTTCCTAAGGTATGTTCTGAGACCAATTTCAACCAGTCCATTGACCTGCCCATTTTCTTTCCGAATTATGACAACAAGGCAGAATATAAGCTACACCAAATGGACGACCACAGGCAGTTACATTTTGACTTGCAACGAATGAAAGAATCTGACTAGTTATTCATCTCTTTCTCAGATAACAAGAAACGTGCACCAATATCAAAAGTTATTTTATCAAAATGGCTTACTGACACAATAACCTACCCATGTAATTCTCAACATAAACAATTGCCAGGAAGGATTAGGGCTCACTCAATAAGAGCTATGTTGATTTCAGACGCTTTTCAGGCCAGATTGCCTTTGGACTCAATCTGTGCTGCAGCCACATGGGTCAATCCTCATACCTTCATCTCTCATTACAAAGTAGATGTGGCTGCCCTGAACAGGGTCTCTTTTAGTTCCACTGTTCTGAATTGCTTATTCCCTTGAGCCACCCAAGAAAGAAGGTGCTGGGGACGCAGTTCCAACCAGCAAGAATGAAGGCAAGATGGGACAACATAACATTAAGAAGTTATGTATTCACCATAATGTTCCATGTTTGTTGTCCATAATCTCACCTTCATTCTTGCTTCCCATCCTCCTTCCCCCTACCTTTGCTCCTGGAGGATCAATAGGAATTTTTGGATTAGTTACAAATGTGCTCTGGTTCCCTTCTTGTCTCATAATACCTAGGCTAAGGATGATTAACACTATTTTTGGAATATGAGCTCTAATTTTTTAGTGTTTTGCAAACAAGATCTGGGTAACCTTCTCTAGGCATCATGGGATAGGGTATAGCCTCGAGCCAGTGGAAGCTCTCTAGCTTTAGTATAAGGCTGAGTTGGAACCAATGCTCGCTTCTGAACCCAACCAGCAGGAATGAAGGTGAAATTATGGACAACAAACATGGAACATTATGGTGAGTACATAACCTTTTATTATTGACCATGGGATGGATAAGGTCAGTCTGTAACCAAATGGGATAGGTCATTCTGAGCACAAAAAGGCACATAGGCTAGGCGTAAATGGCCTGCAAGGGCAACTTGCTTGTTTTACCTTTGAACATATAAGTTTCATCAAGCCAATTAATTATTTTGTAAAATACACTTTCTTTAGTACCAGATGCAGATATGGCTATTTTTTGAGATTGTAT
Source organism: Protopterus annectens (assembly GCF_019279795.1). Taxonomy (NCBI): domain Eukaryota; kingdom Metazoa; phylum Chordata; order Ceratodontiformes; family Protopteridae; genus Protopterus; species Protopterus annectens. Next base: position 464,939,879 of record NC_056747.1, read on the forward strand.
ACCTGTTAATATTACTGGTTGATAAATGGAATTAGCTTGATCATGCAGTGTTGATGTTAGATCCAGATCTTGAAAGAAGGAATGCATCCTGAGTTTTTTTATTTTACATATTTGTTGACTAAATCTATTGGATGAATTACCCCTTTTCAGGTTGATCAGACAGCACTGCCAGGTTATGTCACTTTTCGAGAAGATAACTGATATTTTGATAGTGTGAGTCCCAGAAAAGTGAGACTGAATGACTGAAAATGCGAACTTACATATACCAAGTCCTTGATTGCCATTTCACAAAATATTCTTTTTTCTCTGAGGTATGGTAAAGGAAAAGTTGGTATATATATATATATATATATATATATATATATATATATATATATATATATATATATATATATATGTCTGAGGGTGTTGCTTTCATATCATGGGTACAGGGGGGCTTGCTTGTCTGCAGAAGCAACTTAAAAGGAGAACAGCAGTGTTCAACATTTGCAGTTATGTATTTTTCAGACTTTTTTTCTAATTCTTGGGTTCACATTTACAAGTCTTGGAATTACAGTAGGCAGCCACTCAGAGCCACACAGTAAACAAAGTAAGATGGAAGGAATCAAATCATGGACCATGGGCATGTTTATTAACAGCTCAGAGCATTACTTTTCTGTACTAACTGCCAGACCCCTATTAAAGTTCAGACTACTGATAAAATAGATTTATGTGATATGTTTGTGTTTTCATATATCAACAATACAAATGCCTTTTATTTTAAGTGGAAGTATATTATTATAGTTTAGATTTGTTGTTGTTATCATTATCCTAGTCAGCTTATAATATGCATTTGGCATTGGTGAGTAATATTATTTGCAATTCTTTTTAGAGCATGGATAGTCTTTTAAACCAAATTATAATTATGCACATATCTGATATGTTTAAGGTAATCTCTTCAAACAGTAAACCACAGTGACATGTTCATTACACATTTTAAGGCCACCTTGTAGTTTATTTACCTCTTAACACCACTATCTTAGTTTACTATTAGCCCATAATTTGATTTTCACTAGTAGAAAAATATTGTATCATATCCTAGAAAAAAAGTGAATTAATATTTCTGTTGTAGTTAGTTTCTTCAAAAATCTTGGACTTCATTAGAGCCATTCTGTGAATACCTCAACTATTAAAAATTAATGTCAGACATATAAAGGAAGATCAGGAAATATGGTGAGTGCATAACTTTTTTTCTTGTTCAGAATGTTGCTTTTGGCTTGTCAGGGTATATTTAAAAGATTTGACATCTGGCCATATTTGTTGCTTATCTAAATTATAAATGTGTGGGTTTTGAAGATGGGTATTTAATAGCATGATTTTTTTTGGCACAGCTGGTTTGAACCATTTGTTATCCAATGGCTGGATGAAAATGAAGAGGTTTCCCGAGATTTCCTACATGGAGCTCTTGAAAGGGACAAGAAGGACGGGGTAAGGTGAAATGTCAATTGTTAAACAGAACAGAAATACCTCTAGTTTCCCCTACACACATTTTTCCACTCTCCTCTCTTTTTTGTGTCTTTTCCAAACAGTTAAACACTAAGGGAAATTTGCAGGCTGCAGTAAAATAATGATGAGCAAGTTTTTTTTCCAGCATTCAGCTTAGAAAACTTGTTTTGTAAAAATGCATCAAAAGCCTTTTTAAATGGCAATTTACAGATTGTTGAATTGCAGTGTAGAACATGAAGATGAAGGGGGTATTGTGGTGCAGCAGTTGATTTTGTCTCTCACAGCTCTTGATTTGTTAACTCTATAAAGACACTTTAGTAGGTGCTTGAGTTTCCTCCCACATCTCCAAGACATGCCAATCGCTGAAATTACCTGTAGGTATGCATTCCATGTGTGAGTGAGACAGGCATTGTGTGATTAAATGCATGTATCCAACCATGGACTGGCTTCCTTTGTAGGACTCCTTTTATGCCTTGTGTCAACTGCCTTTTAGGGGTAGGCTTCATCTCCTCTATGACTCTATATAGGATATAATAGCCATTGTATGATGAGCGAATTAATATGAATAAGCTTAATATCAAATACTTTTTTCTTTCTTGCTTTCTTTTTTTATTTCTCTCTGTCTAGTTAAGAACTACATTCAGTTTCTGTGGTTCTTCTATGGAATGCTGAATAGTAGAACCATAACTGTCAGAATTACTGAAAACTAATGCCTGAAACACAAAAGGGCAAAAAAGTTAACTCAAAGTGTTTTTTTGCAAGGGGTGGGGAAAGATGTGCAAACCTCCCAGACCATCCTGTTCTTGTATACATCAACTCTATGGTGTTACCAGCTCAAAGAAGTGAGAAATCCAAAAGAAGGAATTCACTGCTGGCACATACTCAGAAATCACAATGGTAGTAATTTTCCTATGGAAAGCAGTGTTTGTTGTGTTCCTCAGCATCTCATGCTTCATGTAACTGATGCTTGAGGAATTTAAATAGGGCCCCCTGCAGATATACCATTTTCTGTATTTTGTACCTGCAGTTGATTACTTTTCTGAGGTTGTCAAAAATGACAAAAACTGACCCTCTAATGCATTAACTTGTATTTATCGTCTTCTGTCATTAGTACCCCGAATTCCCATACTGAACATCTGTAATGTCCTCATTTTCTAGTCTCAAAATTGTCATAATAGGGAATTTAAGGAATAAGAAATGGGCAGAGGAAATTATTTTGGGAGTTATGAGAGAAGATAGAAATTTCTTCTAAAAATGTAGCTAGGGAGTGGGATAAAATTAAAGTGGAGTTTAAAAACAGGGTGGAAATGAAAGGGAAATATGGTTAAGAAGTAAGAATTATTTAGAGGGACTGACAAATGTTAAAGTATTGCAGAATAGGAGGAATCTCACAGAATAAGAAGAGCAATTATAAAATAATAAACAGAAAATAAGGGATTACTTTGATAATATGCATGAGTTTAGAAAGGTTGCTGTTAAGCAGCTGCTTTTTGATAATAACTTCACACAAAAACTTTTAGCATAATGACTCATGCAACAGAAAGTAGAAAGGGTTGTCGCCAAACTTAGAGAGCCTGTAACAAGATATCCTGTAGAGGTGCTAGAAATATTTTGGAAACTTTATGAAAGTCTCTATAAAGCAAAGAAATATGGAAATCAAGAAAAGGTACAAATGGAAATGTTTGTGGAAGAATTAAATATGCCAGGGTTAGAAGTAAATAAGGCTGAATTACTAACAGGATAGGAGGAGATGAGATAAAAATGTTGATGTATAACCAATTCACAGAAACGTCCCCAGGAATAGATAGTATTTCTGTGGAAATTTGGAAGGTAGGAGGGAAAAACCTGATAAAGATCTGGAAGGTTTTGTTTAAGAGTATTTTAAGAGAAGGAGAAGAACCAACATCCTGGAAGAAAGCAGTGGTGGCTGTAATACCTAGAGAGGGTAAAGACCCATCAGATCCAGCTTCATACAGGCCCATTTCAATACTAAACCATGATTATAAAGTGTTATGGCTAAAAGAAGGCAAAAGTGATGCCTAAATTGATAGATATGGATCAGTGTGGTTTTGTGGAGGGGAAGCAAACATCTGACAACATTAACAGATCATTGATGATCCAGAGGGAAGCAGTAATGTAAAAAAACACCACAGTTGCTGGCAGGTCTTGATGCTGAGAAAGCATTTGACTGAGTAATCTGGTAGTGTATGAGCAGGGGAATGGAAGCATTTGCATTCCCTGATAAAATTAAAAGGTTGATTAGCATGATGTATAAGGGATTGGACACGAAACGTAAAGTGGGTGGATTCCTCTATAATAATGTTTGTTTGAGCAGAGGAACCAGGCAGGGGTGTCCTTTTCCCCCGTTAGTTGTTTGCATTATATTTAGAACCATTAGCAAAGAAGATAAGAGACTGAGAAATTCGAGGATATACTTGGTATGGTAGTCAAGAAAAGTTGGCTGTATTTGCAGATGATATTATTTTATACCTTATAAAACCAGAAAGGACATTTCAGTGTTGTGGAATATTTTGAGGCAGTTTCAAATCTTTTTGGGATACAAAATTAATGAAGCTAAAATAAAGGCAAAAGCTACAAATAATGTAGCCATGCACAAACTGGTTCAGGAATATCCATACTTATGGGGACATGATAAAATTAAGTATTTAGGAGTATGGATTAAAAAGAATTCTGGTGTGGCAGCTAAGGATATAGGGGAAGAAACTAAAAAGATAATACAAAACTTGAGACATTGGAAGCTCTGTTATATGGATATGGATAAGATACAAGCATTTAAAATGTCTCTAGTCCCTTTAGTTTTATATACAGGCAGGCATTTTTTTTATCAACTAGAGGAGAAGTTGTGGATAGCAATTAATAAAGAGATGAAGAATTTTATCTGAGAGGGGGAGAGGGGAAAAGTCAAGTGGGATAAGCTGATTCTTCCAGTAGAACAAGGTGGTTTGAGATTACCTGATTTGGAGGGATATTTTGGTGCTACGGAGTTAAGTCTGCTACATAGCACAAGCAGAAACCTATAATTCAAAGTGGAAAGGGATGGCAATGAAACAGGGGGAAGCTCAAGAAACGGGGAGAGACTGTGATTTTGGATGCAGATCCTTAAGGGGAATAACAATGACCATACAGAATATTATATTCATAAAGTAGCAGAAAATATTCTAAGAACTAAGCCAACATGGGAATGGAGGTTCTTTTAATATGCAGAACTCTCAACTGTACCGAATTCCTCAGTATTTCCCGGTTTTGGGCTCAAAATAATAGAATGCCATGAATTCCCTATTGGCCCCTGTAAATCCCAATTTCAGCATGCAAACAAGGGTGAGGTGGGGTGAGCACCCTCCCACTTTTAAGAGGCTTCAACAATAAATAATAAGAAAAACACTCCATGGTGGCGGCATCTTCTCCTTTAAGGACCTTGCGTGTTTCACTTGCAAACACATCGATGTAAACAGGAGTGGCCTTAGGTCAACTGGTGCCCTAGGCAAAAGGGCTCCACAGCGCCCCCACCACAACACCCAGTGCCCTCATCCTGGTCTACCTACACCACATAAATACTGGGAAAGCGCCCCTGCTAGACCGGCGCCCTAAAAAATGTCTTGTTGCAAATTTCACAGCAGAGAAACTTAGGGAAAACCATTGACTAAGCAGGTGTGCACTGCAATAGTGGTTATCCACAACTACATCACTGTTACTGCACCATACTTGATGTCTGAAAAAATTCCACCCACACCCCTACTCACGATACATAATTTTTTTTAAATGGGTTGTCTGGCAATGGCCTTTAGCATATTAAAACAAAATACTACCCTCTTAAAAACTCTACTGTTATCTAAAAGACCTGTGAGTTCACCAGCAATTCCTAGGAGAAATGGTGAATGTCTGAGCATTGTGTATGCCTGTCTATTAACAATGATGGGAGTGGACTTGAGACCTCAGTGCTTTCCCCTTCCACCCAATGAAGCTCATTGTGTGTATGCTGTTGCTAGTGCTGATGGCATAGCCTGACTGCCGCAGACCGGTGCACAGCATGGGAATAACACTCATTCACTTTCTTCCCTTGCTTATCATTGATGAGGAAATATTATTGCTGTATATATTAAATTAAAAGCACCACACTTGACAAGTATAAAAGGTAAGTGTATATCACTGGTAATTTGGATAAATAAATAGTCCAGACAGTCTTATTTTAGGTAAACTGCTTTTGATGTGATCTGTGAGCACCTCCCTTAGTGAAATGAAGTCTGTGAAATTATAGTTCATGTACCCATGCTGTCACATACCCATCTTGTACTTTTCTTTCTGAAAATTGATTTTTGTCCCAGAAAAAGTAAGGTGAAAGCAAAAGTACAGCCAGTTCACATAACTTTTTTAATGAGTAACAATTAATTTACAATATGCTGCATAGCTGAAACCCCTGTTGTACTCTGAAATGTATTACTGATGAAGAGGCATATACGTACCTGGTTTATAAGAGTTTCTCTGACGTTGTCATGTCATCACCACCTACAGAATGATGATGATTTTATATTGCAAGGGTTCGAGATTGGGGATTCTATGACATTGGCATTTTGCTCTTAATTGAATATTACAGCTAAAGAAACAGTATTATGCACATTTTAGGTTACAATGGAAATGGAACACACGCACACTCCATTATAGTAGTAATAGTAATGTTTTACCCTGTCAGTGTTATGTCTGTTTCTTAATCAGCTCCTGTGTGTACTTCCTGATAATTACCACAAAACTGGTAATTATTCATGATATATTTGTCTGTTACTGCTCCACTGCAATGTGACTGGTTAATGTTTTGGTAGCTGGGGTGCACTGCAGTTTAGCCAATATGCAGCTGAATACACAGCACAAAGACAGGAATGCAAAGCACTTGTTCATGATACAAGTTCTCCAGGTTGTTATAAAGTTTAAGGAGGTAGAAAGAACAATTGTTAATCATAAACATTTAGGAATATGAGCATTCATGCAAACTCAATTTTTAGGTTGATGTCTTGAACAAGTTGAAAAATGCATTTGAAAATTTATCCTGGGAATTTTGTATTATTTTAATTAATACAAATATACTGTTATAAATTATGCATGGAGGGCACTGTATTGCAAGAGACAATGCTAAAAATGTGAACTGTCTAGCAGTATGTGTGACACTATACACATACATATATACACTATATTTTATATACGTATATATATATATATATATATATATATATATATATATATATATATGTGTGTGTGTGTGTGAGTTTGTGTGTGTGTGTGTGTGTGTGTGTGTGTGTATATATATATATATATATATATATATATATATATATATATATATTAATTTGAGATAACTCTAATTATTCTCATTATGTATTGTGTTACTCACCACCTTTTCTCCAAAAGTCACCAGTTTTAGGAGGGAATTGGGATTAAAAAGTGAGACCTGGATAGAGCTAAAATATGAGACTAATTTGGAGACAGTTAGAGGCACAAGTCAGTGCCCAGCATCAGCAGCTACCAGATTTGTTTTCAAAACCTACTAATCCACATTGGTATTTGCATAACTACAAGAGCAGAAGGTTTCCAAATCATATTTATTTCATCCATTGATCAGAATGACCTGATACCCACATATTGACAAGAACAGTGACTTGTTATATCAAAGATTGTTATGGCAGACTTTAGTTTCCTATTAAGATTAAGTGCACAGTTCTTTTATATATGATGTTACAGTATTGATGTATGTTATTTTAATAAATTTATGTAAGGGTGCAGCTAATGTGACGTCAGTGTGTAGATGCTAGAAGTGTGGTAGGGCAGAAAGTAGAATGCATAGTGTTTTACATGCCTATTGCCTGATACTTCCCCTTAATATTTTTTGTTAATGCAGTAAAAGGACTTTAACTGCTGTTTCTGTGTGAATGTATATTTTCAGAGTTAATGTTAAATTGGAGAACATTTTCACAATTATTGGAATGTTGGTGTCCCACTATTCCATTGGAGTGGGCTTAGTTACATTATTATACATGCAAATTCAGAAAGCCAGTTCCTTGGGAAGGAATTTGATATTCGTTGCCCCATACTGGCCTTGTCAAATCTGGTTCCCCTTCCTTTGGTCTCCTCTTCAGGAGGAGCCATGGATTCTGGACCCAGTTCTGGGCATTCTGTATCATGCATCAGGGATGCTCCACCCCTCCCTTCAAACCCTCAAACTGACAGCTTGGCTGCTCTGATTCCAAACATAGCCAGGTTCCCTAACCTTTCCCTATCTGTGAAACATATCCTGATCTCGTCTCATAAGGCTTCAACGAGAAAGTTATATATGAGCAAATGGAAAAGATTTTCTTCTTGCGTCTTGAATAATTGCATTGATCCCTTCTCTGCCCCAACAGCTTCCATTCTTGGATCTTGGCAAAGCTATTTAATGAAGGTGCAGCTACAGCTACTATTTGAGTTCAATTAGCAGCGATATCTAATTTCCATTTAGGTGAATCAGGGCCAAATGTGATGTCCCACAGACTTTGCAAGGCATTTCTTAAAGGCACTATTTTATTAAGACCACCCATTAAATCACCATGGGACCTGAAATTTTTCTTATTCCATTTGATTCTTCCCCCATTTGAACCTGCATCATCCTGTGATCTACAGTATTTGACTTGGAAGACTATTCTTTTGATAGCCATCATTTCTGCTAGAAGAGTTTCAGAGCTACAAGCATTGTTTATAAAGTCCCCTACATGCTTTTCTACAAAGACAGAGTATCCCTACGAACAAACTCATCATTTCCTACCCAAAGTATGCTCAGAATCTAATTTGAACCAATCCATAGAACTACCAGTCTACAAAACAGATTCTATATATAAGGAGATAACTGAACGCTTTAACTCTGAATATTGTATCAATAAGATATGTCATGTTTTCTCACAAGTCAAAGCATTTAGCGATAGACTTAAAGTAACCAAACAGCGCAAATTGATGAGGGATCACAATGATTTCCAAAAAGGCCAAGTGTTTGTTTGGCCGAGGTCCCAATTCACACAACCTTCTACTTCTAATCAGTTACCAAGACAACGTAACACAATTAATACTGGCGATGGAGTTATGGCTCCCACTTATTCATCTTTAATGCCTTCCAACAATGCAGCTACCTCTAGCCAGACTGAGATCTCATTGGCTGGAGTTTTCGGTTCAGATAACAATGATTGCTCTAACACTGACACACCCCCTCCAAATCAGGAGGCACTACAGAGTAATCAAGTAATTCGTGCACTAGGAGCTGTGCCTAAAACAATTGTATCGACAAACAACACAGCGGTACCTTTTTTACCATACCAAAAGAAGCTCACACAACGGGAGCGAGGACGGTCCAACAGCAGAGGCCATCGGAAGAGGAAGTTTTCCGAAGAAAGGACAGCACAGAGCAGGAGAACCAGGTACTGACTTCTCTGGTTTTTAACTGTTCTGATTTGTGTTGGACAACTCGAGTGTTAGTCTCCTGAATAGGGGACTTAATTTCATTCCAGCTTCTCTGGCTGTGCTTACAGAGACTCTGATTGACCTGAGACTTTTTTGCTGACAACTATGTCTCAAGTTGTATTTTTTAGACACGAATGGAAGTTCCAATACAAATGCACCGTCTATACCCTTTAAGAAGAGAAGTACTTTTTTACCGCCTGTGCCTCCACCAGTAGAGTGTTTCCTTAAACTTTGCGAAAATGAATATTATACATTGTTCTCTGCCAAAAACAAGAAAGGGAGATTTTATAATCTTACCAGCTCAGAATCTACATCTCTGACTGGTTTAAAAACCAATTCAGTGATAGTTGTGAAACCGGCGGATAAGGGGGGGGGGGTGTTGTGATTTTGAACACTTTAGATTATGTTAATAACATGAACAACATGTTATCTGATAACATTACTTATAAAAATATAAATCATAATGAAGTATTAAGCATTATACAGGCAGTGAATGATACTCTGCAAGATCTTTTGATGTGTCGACAAATAAGTGTAGAATTATTTGAGTTTTTATTAATACAACATCCTGTAACACCTATTATCAAAGGCATACCCAAAATACACAAACACGTCCATCCCATACCAATGAGACCTATTGTATCGGGAGATGGTTGGGTAACCTCACACATATCTATTTTTTTGGAAAGTGTCTTGCGACCAGTAGTGAATAAATTTCCATCCATTTTGAAGGATACACATCACTTGTTGGAAAGTTTGCAGTTAGTACAACTTGATGTCTCATCATCACAATACCTTCTCATTACATTAGATGTAGAAAGTTTATTCACATCGATCCCCAACGATGTAGGTGTGCAGTATGTCAGAGAGCTCCTAACCAAGGAAACATCATTCACTAATGCCAGGAATATACTGGTTTGTCAACTATTAGATATCATACTGACAAATAATGTCTTTTCATTTGGCGATATGTATTACTTGCAACAATGGGGGGTAGCCATGGGCACCCCCTGTGCAAATACATACGCCAACCTCGTAGTATACTGGTGGGAGACACTATATTTATTTAATCATGAACAGTTTAAGTCAGTAAGATATTATAAGCGTTTTGTGGATGATATACTCATTATTTGGGAGGGCTCTATTGACATGTTTGATGCATTTTTGGATTACTTACAAACCACCACCAATTTCCTTAGGTTTACTAAAGAATGTTCACCCAAGGAGATACACTTCTTGGATGTTACACTTAGACTAACAAATAGAGGGACTGTTACATCTTCACTATACAGGAAACCTGTCTGGAAGAATGCCATTTTGACCTACGATAGTATGCACCCTAGGCATATTTTTCAAGGCATAGTGAGGAGTCAATTCATCAGGATTTCTAGGTTGTGTGCAGAGCCAGATGTTTTAAGAAAGGAAGCTGATTTTTTGGAAACATTGTTTAAGAGTAGAGGTTATAGTTCTAAGATGGTTAGAGGTATAAGACAAGATGTTCTGGGTGATACACATCCTGTGCACAATGGTCCCAATGCTCTCACTTTAAATACACCAGCATATATAAGAGTTGATAAGACCAGGAATAGAGAAGACAAGATTAATTATACCATGAGATATACCAGTGATGTTAATAATATACGGCGAATTATTTCTAATAATTGGCACATTTTAACTATGCATACACACATTAAGGATATTATAGGTAACAAACCTAGGTTTCAATACAGGAATAGTGATAATTTAAAATTGATTTTATGTAAAGATCATTGTGTCACAAATGACAACAGCAAAACAATAACAAGAAAGTTTTTGACACAGGGTACCTACCCGTGTCATCATTGTAATAGATGTAATTATATCTCCAAATTACAGCTATACAAACATCCGTATATGGACTATATTTTTCGCCCCAATTTTTATGCCAACTGCAACAGTACTAATATAGTTTATTTAGCTACTTGTATGGTTTGTCAAGCGTTCTACGTAGGTCTCACGAAAAGGAGATTACGTGACCGCATATATAATCATCTATATGACATCCGTAAGAAAGATGAAACTAACGCGTTAGCAAGACATATTATGGAATGTCCTATCCATAATTTTAGCTTTAGAGTGTTGCAATTGGTTCAATATAATAAACGAGGGGGTAATGTAGAAAATGAATTAGCTCTTGCTGAACTCCACTGGATAATAAAGTTAGCAGCACATTTACCCCCCCGGCATTAATAATTATATTTCTATTAAACCAATATTAGTGGGGAGAAAATAAGTTAACACATATATTTTTATTTTTTACATTTTTACATATAAAACTTTCTATATGCATATATTTTTTATCCTTTATTCCTATTATGTTTTGGTGGTTATTTACCTGGAACAATTACATAACAATTGTTTGTTTACCCTATACATATGTATATGCTAATCTACCCCTAGCCCATGTCTATATTTCAATCAGACTTATACTCTTTTCCCATATTTACATTTGGTATTCATCATTGATCAACTAATGGACAGCATACATACATGTCTCTTGTTTTTTATATCAGGGTAGAACTTCATTTGATAGATATACATTTATATCTCTCTATTGGATATCATCGTTTGGACATATGCTATATGAGCACATCTATATATGGCCCACTTTAATATCTAGTGCCGTTATGAGTTTTTTATGTCTATTTCTGGATGAAGCACTAGACCTTTACTAACACGAGGGATACACATATACACTTATTTGTTCTACTCATACATTGTATTTTACATTTTATATTTATATATTGGTATGTACAATTCATATGTATTAATATGTACATCCTAGTTTTTATTTTTATATATATATATATATATATATATATATATATATATATTTTTTTTTTGAGATATTTTTTGAGATATTCTATTGGGTCAGATATATTTTAATTAATAAAATCTTATTAATTAGATAGCCATAATACCAGTATTGATGCTGAGTGTTACTATAATAGGTGCTTTTATATGATCATCGTATGAATGACTTTTAAATACTGTTTTGAAGCAAAGCATATGCTACATATTATTATCTATTAAGTTGTTTGTTTATGTTTATATATATTAAGAGTTATACATATATAAGGTGGGAAGCATATATTTTACTTATTTAGTTAGGGACGATTTTTTGTTTTTTGTTTTAGCGTTCAGCATTCACAATAGGAAGAAGTCAGCACTTCTGACAGATTTATTAATATATGTTTTTTATGAATTTCATGTGTTTAGATGTGAGCACTTTAATATATAAATTGCTAGATTGTTTAATTGATGTCACTAGTTGAGAATCCCGCCATATTCAGTATTTAAATGCACCTTTGTATGTATAATAGTTATCTGAAGAAGCGTAGCCCTGAACTACGCGAAAGCGCTCATCATTTTCCTTAATAAACTGGCGTTTGTTTTATATTGTGTCTGCTGTTTGGATATTTGAGTTAATACAAGAAGATATATATCTTGGTTGGACATCTCACTACTTTTCATCTATCAATCCATAGAACTACCAGTCTTTTTCCCCAAGTATGGCAACAAGGGAGAATATATGCTACACCAACAAGATGTACATAGACAATTACATTTCTACTTACATAGAACAAAGGACTTCAATAAATCTGACCAGTTATTTGTATAATTTTCAGACTCTAAAAAAGATGCTCCTGTATATAAAGTCACACTTTCGAAATGGCTGTCAGATTGTATTACCTTTACTTACATATCTCAAAACAAAGATCTCTCCTATAAAGTAAAAGGTCATTCTACAAAAGCCATAGCAGCCTCCTCTGCCTTTCGGGTTAGACTACCAATTTACACCATTTGTGCTGCAGCAACATGGGCAAGGCCTCATACCTTTAAAAATCATTACAAAGTGGATTTGGCCTCCAGGAACAAGGCCTCTTTTGGTCCACTGTTCTGAAGAATATTTCCCTTGAGCCACCCAAGAAAGATGGTGCTAGGGACGCTGTTCCAACCAGGTAAGAATGAAAGCAAGATAGGACAACATCACTTTAAGAAGTTATGTACTCACCATAATGTACATGTGTATTGTCCATCTGGCCTTCATTCTTAAATCCCACCCTCCTTCTCCCAGCTTTTGGCTCCTGGAGGATCAAGCTGTTACAATTGGTAATTAATGTTCTCTGACCTTCTTCATTGCTCTATAAGGTATTAGATACTTCATTTGATACCTGTTGTTATATCAGCAAACAAGATCTGGGGAGCTTTCCTAGTGCATGATAGGAAAGGGTTTCAGCCACAAGTTAGTGGAATACCTCAAACTTTTGTATAAGGCCACGTCGGAACCAAGGATTGGTTCCGAACCCACCCAGTTAAGAATGAAGGTGAGATGGGCAATACACAAGGAACATTATGGTGAGTACATAACTTCTTATTTTTAATCATGGCATCTTATATAAAGAAATATTCTCTTTAAGATCATTTGCAGTTTCACACGTATTAAAAATCTTATTAAAGAAATGCAGACTGTTTTGTGTAGTCCATATTTTCTAATTAAAATAAATCATAGTACCATCTAATACATTTTCTCCCATTTTCCCACCAGGATATTTTCCTAACTATACAATATCTTAGTCTCATCTGTCAGTAGATAACTGGAATTCCATACCAACATTTTCCCTAATGTCTGTTATTCTGTGACATTCCAAAATACATGTTCGTGTGTTCCCTGTACATCTTCACAGCTCTCAAAAACCACAGATTCTTTCACTTTGCACCTTATAAAGTGTATTCCCCATTAAGTGATATTTTCTTTTTTTTTTTTCATAATAAATCTTTATTCTTATATTATTTTCATACACAAGTAAAAACAAACATAACATTTTAAAAGAAAAAATACAAAACAAAAGACTACTAACTAATATCACTAACTATCACACCAAACAAATATACAATATTTACAAGAATGCTTCCATCTAAACATTAAGAATAAAGAAAAAACAAAAAGTAGTTAATAACATTTCCAGTAATATACAGTTTAGATACAAAATTCTCTCCAAGCAAGTTTATAAATGTGAATGCCTTCAAGTTAAAAGTGTTATGCTAATATAATATTAAATATCTGTTCCCAAATTTTTGGGTTATTAATGTTTTTATTATTCAGACTTAAGAGTAGTTTATGCGCTAATATATGCCTTGCTGCCAAAACTCTAAAGCTTTCCCAAGATGTTTTAGATGGGTCTAACCAATTAGTGGCTATATAAAGCTTCATTAACAGAAAAATATTAATATATATAGTACTTTGTGATCTAGGGAGTTCTTTCGGAGGAATATGTAAAATCGTAAATTTCCATGACAACGTTGTACTTTGGTAACCCATCTTCTGAAGTTGAATCCTAAGGGAATTCCAAAGCTTATATATGCATTTACAGCTCCAGAACATATGAAGAAGATCAGCCGGTTGATTTTTACAGTATGGACAAGTTGGAGAGATTTTAGAATTAAATTTATGCAGGGTAAGGCGTGTATAATATGCATTATTCCATATCATCAACTGGGTATACATCAATTTTTGAAGAGAAGTAGATTTGATAGTCAGGTCAATTGCTTTTAACATCTTACTTTTGTCTGCCACTAAAATTTTCTCTTCCCAATAGTTGGATAACAGAATTTTATCATGAAATTTAAAGTCTTTAATTAATTTATTTGTTGTTGTTATATATTTAATATCCTGTTGGAAGGCTTGCCACAACTCAAAGCATTTATTAACATTTTCATCTTCAGGTTTAAAATTTATAAAGTAGCTCATAGCAAGTTCTCTAATTTGTCTCAAAATAACAAGATAATTTTTGGGTAAGTTAAATTCTTGTCTTATTTGATTGGCTGAGCGGTCCAGATATTTGTATATGTCGATCAAAGTTAAATTAACTACCAGTGGAAACTTTTTAAGAACAATTAATTGAGTGTTCAATTTTAAATTAGGATTCCTATGAAAGGGTTGAAAAACCATCATATACTGACCCAGATCCAAAGATTGAAATACATCTTGTATAGATAATATGTTAGTTTTAATGTGTTCAATAATCCCATAAATTTTCAAAGTACCTTTACCTAAAAAGGGTATTGCTTTAGGATTAATGTTTAACTTTAAAATATATTTCTAATTCAAAATCACCCAACTTGGTGTCCACTTAGTAGTAGTTGTATTATAGTTGGCAATTCTTAGAATTCTATTAGAGTTCACAATTAGGTAGTTCAATTCGAAGTTATGCAACTCTAGTCCTCCTTTGTTTTTTTGGGGGTAATTAATTTATCATAAGATATCCTGGTTTTTTTTGGTTCCCAAATGAATTTAGCCAATTCTTTATGATTTTTTTTAAAAAATGTCTTCGAAAGTATTAATTGGGCTGACCTAAAAATATAAAGTAATCGTGGTAACACATTCATTTTGACAATTGAAACTTTTGCTAGTAGTGGCAATCGTAAATTCTTCCACCTCCCGAAATCAGAAATTATTTGGTCCCAAATTGTTTTAATGTTATTATTGTAGAAGTCTTTATTGTCCGTAGAAAACTCAATACCTAAATATTTAATTTTTTCTTTAAATGTTACCTGCCCAAACAAAGGCAATAACGAAAAAGGTTTAGGTGTCTTTAAAGGAAAAATATTGTTTTATTCCAAGTTAATTCTGTAGTTAGAGACTTCTGAAAAATCATTAATAGCCTTCAATAATTTTTCAGTGTCAGATATTGGAGATGCACAATAAATATTAAGATCATCCGCAAAAGCTGCCATTAAGATTTTAGTTCCATAAATTATTGAGACATTATGATAGACATTCTGTTTAATATATAAGAACAGAGGTTCAAGATAAAGATTAAATAGTAAAGGGGACAAAGGGCAGCCCTGGCGTGTTCCAGTCTTAATCTGTATTCTTTTGGAGAGGCTTCTATTAATGCACAGTGTAGTATAGGGATTACTATATAATATTTGCAACATTTGAACAAATTCATGGGATATATTAAAATAAGGTAAAAGAGCAAACAAAAAATTTGTATCAACCCTGTCAAAGGCCTTCTGTGCATCAATTATAAGGGCATAGATATTAAGATTATCTTGTTTAGCATGTGTTATCATAGTATGTAATGTAAGAGTATTATCACTGGTTTGTCTACCTGCCATAAATCCAGCCTGTTCTTTGGATATTATATGAGTCATGATTTTCTTCAGTCTAGATGCTATAATGGAGGTTAGAATTTTCATGTCTACATTCATTAATGATATCAGTCCATAATTATAGGGGTTTTGAGGATCTGAATTGGCTTTATGTATAAAAATAGTCTTTGAGGCGTTAAGGTGAGGATCATTAATAGTATTTCTAATTATATAGTTAAATATAACTGAAAGTATCTTAACAAAAATATCCGCAAAATTTTTATAAAACTCCACTGTCATCCCATCGGGACCTGGTGATTTATGTGATTTCATATGTTGAATTGTATATACTATGTCTTCTTCAGATATCGGTTTAACTAAATCATTTTGAATATCCTCTCCTATTTCTGGAAACTTAATTGATTATAAAAATTGTTCATAGATTCTATGCAAGGACATATCCTTTTGCCCATCATAAATTTTTGAATATATTTTCTCAAAAATATTAATAATATTCTCTGTTTTAGAATATATTTTATTATTAAATTATATTTCCGAAATTTGTAGTGTTGTTTTTGATTGATTAATGATCCTAGCCAATGCCCTCGATGGCGTTTGAACATGATTAGCATATCTCACTAACATCTGATATTCTTGGAATGTTAATCTACTATTTTGTATTAAGAAGAGATCCTTCTGACATTTAAATAGTTCTTTCTCTGTTTGTTCATTAAAATTCGGAATCACTTGTTGATCCAATAATTTAATTTTCATTTCCAAGTTTTGAATATCTTTATTTAGTATTTTTTTATAATAAGAGGCTTTTTGCAAAAGGATCCCTCTTATTTGTGTTTTAACTGTTGCCCATTCAATATCTGGGGCATATTGTTGTTCCTTTAGACTAACCAGTAAGTCTTTAAGGTACTTTGTAATTTCCTGTATTATTTCTTCCTTATTCAGCAGATTTGGATTAAGAGACCAATTATAGCCTCTTTGCCGCAAGGTATCTTTTATCTCCTTAGCAAAACTCAGCAAAATTTTCTAATGATCTGATAAATACCATGCATGTATAACAACTATAGGTTCTAAACTAATCAATGTTCTTGAAATCAGGAATAAATCTATTCTGGACCACATTTTATGACATGGGGAATAAAATGTAAAATTATTTGTACTATTAGCATTGTTTAAATAGTGAAAAGGGTCATATAGTTGAAAGTCTTCTTTAATATCATCCAGTGCCAATACTGCATGCTTATTAAATGCTTTGTGTGGACAAGATCTATCCAACTTCAGATTTTGATAAGCATTCCAATCCCCTCCAACAATTACGTAGTATCTATCAAATTGTGTTAAAATTGAATACAGTGATGTTATGAATATTTGTTGATCATTACAAGGTGCATATGTGTTTAAAAGTAAAATAGGTTTATCAAATAAGGTAGATGCCAGAATAACCTAGCACCATTGTCTATCTTTATCTGTATTAGAATCTAAAATTTTGTCCTTATATTGGTCTTTAATAATTATAGCTACCCCAGCACTATTTGACTTACCTTCCAATGCTATTACTTCTCTGATCCACTTCTTTTTTTTTATATCAACCCATTGATCATTCATTAAATGCATTTCTTGCAGTAAAATAAACCATGCCTTAGCCTGCAATAATACATGTAACAATAGTTTCCTATTCTTTAAACTCTGGAGCCCTTTAACATTCCATGAATCTAATTCCCACATTACCATGGTTGACTGTACAATAAAGGTTTGGGAGAGAAAAGATTAAAAAAAAAATACAGTATATTCAAAACCATACATGATCTGGAAGCAATCCATATATCCCGTCCTAAACCAGTGCTTGCCCACTCTAACCCCAGACCAGGACATATATAGGTCTTGTGTAATATAGAATAACAGAAGGTTTAAGAAAAGAAACAAACAGGAAAACATCACATTACAAAATTTCAAACATGTTCCATAGTTGAGACCTATATAATCTAACTTAACTACGACAAAGCCTAAACTAAACATTCCCTAACAAGCACTGCATTGAGCTACATCTCCCCAATCAAGTATATTTAAGCAAATCAAATTAAAATACAATATTACAGTACATATGAAAATAAATTGAAAAAAGGAAGTTTTAATATTTGGATTAGCTATCTATAGATAAACTGCATGCATAGAGACACACACAAAAAAAAACATATTAAAATACAACCCTATGTTAAAATAAATATATAGGTAAATGCAGGTATCCCTGGTTATAAACCCACAGTATCATAGTTTAATACTAAAGCAAACTACTAACTAACTAATATAAAATGCATTATCACTTTAACACAGTACATTATGAACTATAATGAGAAGCATATTTATACAAACATTACTAAATCCCTGCACCCTCTCTAAATAATGTAGCCACAAAATTCTACATAAACATGTATAAGAGAAACAAATAAAATATTCCTATGTGCTTACTTTACCATATAACAGCGTTATTTTGAAGTTAAATGAATAAAAATATGTTAAAACAGTTTCCTTTGGTTTCCCAAGCCTGGAAACCCTGTGAAATGCTCGCGATGGGGGACCGCTTTTACAGACGGACTCCCGGAAGTGTCACAGCAAAATCTGCACTCACGACAGCATTTTAGGCACTTCCTGTCTTCCTCCTCATTGAAAACACTTCGTAGAAGCCATAAAATGATGGAAAACGAATGCAGGTAATCAAGATAAGCAAAAACAAACAGTTTTATTACTCTGGAAGAGGCCTAGAGCTTTTTAAACACAAACAAAGGATTATCCAGTCCTGGGAACACAGTAAACAATGGATCTGACCTCAGCAGCATGCCAGTCTCAACGAAAGTTCAATTCAAGTCTCTGATACAGGTAAAGCCTTGAAAACTTTAAGAAACAGATTTTTTGCCTCATTTTTAGTGGAAATAGCATGTTTAATCCCATCCATTGTAAATATAAGCATATGTGGGTATTTCATTTGAAACTTAATTTGTTTGTCAATAAGAAATTTACAGTATGGAGATAAAGACTGTCTAGCTTGTCTTACCTGTATGGGTAAATCCTGTGACATGGATATTTTATTATTTTTCCACATGATATAGCCTCCAGTTTATTTTACAGTAGTAAGTATTCTGCTTACATCTTGATAGTTAAGTATTTTAACATATACAGGTCTAGGAAAGTTAGATGCTTGTGACTTTCTCAAAGCTCTGTGCGCTCTTTCAATAATAATTTGTTTCACCCCATCAGAGTCATTTAACAGCACTTCAAATATTTGTAATATGGATGGAATTAATTCATTATACTGAATAGATTCTGGAATCCCTCTGAGAATAATATTGTTTCTCCTAGATCTTGCTTCTAAGTCCATAAGCTTGTTTTGCATAGCCTGTGTATCCACATCATGTAGATTAGTTTTCTTTTCAAGTAAAGTTAATTTATCCTCAGTTTCAGAAATTCGAGCTTCCGTCTTATCCATTCTCTCCAGCAGCTGAGTACATGAGTTCCCAAATGTTTGTATTTGACACGTCAGTTCTTTCAGAGCTTCTTGTATGGGTAGCAGAGCATTTCTGATATCTTCCATGTTTAATGGTTGTTCAGATTTAGATTTGGTCCCTGATTTCTGTTGTTCCTGTATTTTAGTAGTTTTTTGTCTTTTAGAAATCACATCTTTTTCAGGTGACTGCAATTCTGAAAGTTTTGTTTTAGTAGTGGTTGTATCAATGTTTTTTTCCTCTTTTGACATCTTATTTGAACACAAAGACTTGCAGTATAGAAAGCACACGGTTCCTTTGTTTACTTCTCTCTGCAGAGCCAGCTAATCTGTTGTAATCCAGTGAAATATATTCCTTTTTTCTGGTTTTTCTTCTTAGTAATAGATAGTTAAGTGTAGTTGAAGTTATTTTATCGAAGATTTGATGTTAAAAGCTTTATATTATCCACTCAGGGTTTAGATTTCCTCAGGTTAATTAGGGAGCTGCAGTTCAGCAGTGTTTACAGAACGGCAGCCATCTTTGAAATCTAAGTGATATTTTCTAATGAGTTAGCCTCCAAAACAAATCATATAATTTACAGACTAAAATCCTACTTAATCTTTGTTGATGCACAAACTTAATATTCATTTCATATTTTTCTATCCTTTCCTACTCAAAAAAGGTATCTGTTATTTGTGTATAACATCTTTTCCTGCTTAGTATATAACTTTCAAACTTTAACTTTAATTTATTTACTTTTAGTGAATTCTCATATATTTCCTTTTACAGTGTGCAACTTGTAATAGCTTCTCTGTTCCCATTTTTCCATGCCGTACAATATCTCCATCTTCTAAATCTTCTCAGACTTCTCTCTTCATTATTCAGACTAGAAAATAAGATCCTATCTATAATGAACCTAAAACAGTTACTGGCCATAACATAGCTAGAATCCCATTCCCATTTCCTTTATAAAGTTCCTGTTTGAATAGGGTTTAGCTGACTACAACACAATATTCCCTCATAAAAACAATCAGGAGCTAAATAAACTCCTGCAAATTATACTGCTTTGTTTAATAAATCTTTTTTTACCATAAACACTTTCTTTTTTTCATGACAAAACAAACCACTCCCATAACTACAAACTTTCTCAGATACTTCCTAAGACCTTATACAATTCATTCATCACCTTTTCTTTAACAAAATCAACACCCAGGATCTAAATATTTACTTTGTTTCCAACCTTTCCTATAACTAGACTACAGAGTTGCTGTATCTAGGATTGTTAGCAAGCTTCTTTGCCCCTCAAGCCTTTCTCTGTTAGAGGGAAGCCTTCTAGCTTATCAGTGGGAGTGGTAAGCACTAGGTAGCCTATCCTCCATGGGAAGAGTGAGTTTTGGCCCAGAAATTGTAGTTTATTTGGTCATTTGGGCAGTTTTCCATCTCTTTCTACTTGCTGGCTTAAAAGCCTACATTTGTACTTGTTCCCTGCCTTTCCTGTAACTAGCCTAGTCCAGATACAGAGTTGCTGTATCCAGGACTGTTGGTAAGCTTCTGAGCCCCGTAAGCCTTTCTGTGTTGGAGGAAAGCCTTCTAGCTTATTGGTGGGAGTGGTAAGCACTAGGTAGCCTGTCTACTATGAGAGGAGAGGTTCTTGGCCCAGAAATTGTAGTTTATTGACCATTTGGACAGTTTGTTCGTCTCTTTCAACTTTCTAGTTTAAAAGAGGAACTAATCCCTCAAGTAAAACTGCTGTACAATCTCAGCCTCACTACAGGATATGTGCCCAAAGAATGGCGTACAGCAACAGTGGTCCCACTCCACAAAGGTGGTGCTTCTACGGACCCTGGAAACTATCGCCCCATAAGCCTGACTAGCCTAGTCTGCAAGGCTATGGAGAGGATCATCATGGAACTCATAAACAAAGACATTGGGGACCTACACATACTAGATCCTACCCAGTTTGGCTTCGTCAAGGGCAGATCCTGCCTTTTGAACCTGGTCGACTTCTTCGAAACAGTCACCAAGGCCATAGATGAAGGGAAGGTGGTCCACACAGCCTATCTGGACCTCGCAAAGGCATTTGACACAATACCCCACTCGGGCATCATAGATAAGCTATCCAGCCTAAATATAAACCCCTATGTCACAAGATGGGTCGCAAACTGGCTCAAAGACAGAACCCACAGAGTTAGAGTTGCTGGAACCATGTCAAACTCGAAACCGGTCACAAGTGGTATCCCACAAGGTTCTGTCCTGGGACCTCTCTTGTTCGGTATTTACTTTTCTGATGTACAGGCCAACGTGGGAGGACTATGGCTCACCAAGTTCGCAGATGACTGCAAACTGGGCGCCATAATCGACTCTCCAGCTGACACAAACATCCTTCAAAAAGGTCTCGCAGAGATGGATGACTGGTGCCAGAGCCATGGTCTGAGGCTAAATGCCAAAAAGTGTATAGTCATACCCTTTGGCAAAAACAATGTTCCCACAAATTACCACATAGGTGGTAACCCATTAAGTACAGAGAAAGTAATTAGGGATCTGGGGACCCAAGTTGATAGCAATCTCTCCTTTGACAACCACATTGCCAAAGTGGTTAAAAAGATCTTCTGCATAGCCCACCTCATCATGAAAGGATTCACATCTAGATCAAGAGAGGTAATCGTGCCCCTTTATTCATCCCTCATCAGGCCCATCATAGAATACAATGCCCCCTTTGGGATGTACCTTACCCGACACCTGCAGCAATTAGAAAGACCCCAAAAGTACCTCACCAGGAAGATCAAGGGACTCAAACAGATGCCATATGCTGCTTGGTTAAAAAAATTCCAGCTCTACTCAGTTGCATACCGCCTACTTCGAGGCGATCTATGCCTGACATATAAAGCTATGTCCAACCCAGAATTAATGGACATGCTCCACCTCAGTAAATCTAAATCCCTTAGAGCCATGCGCTCGAGGGACTTGAACCTCAGCACAGAAATAAATAGAACATGTTGGAGGGACAGATTCATAGGTTCATAGGTTCATAGGTTCATACTAGGCTATCTGCCCAAGGGCATTTATAAGCCTAGCCCATAGTTATTTGGCTTTCGCCACCCCTTTAGTTTGAATAAAACTATGCCTATTATTTTGCTGTGCCTCTGTCAAGCAGTGACACTGAAGTAATCCCTGGGGTATATCTGCGATCCCCCATCCATTGGTCAAGATTCCTCTTGAACAAGGCCAGCGAGGTGCTCTGCCTCACATGTACCGGGATTTTGTTCCACAGCATAGGGAGTCTCTGGGTGATGAATCTGTCCCTCCAGCATGTTCTATTAATAACCGTGTCAAGGTCTCCCGCCCTTGTGGTTCTGAGGGATCTAGATTTTTTGAGGTGAAGCATATTCATCAAATCAGGGTTTGACATGGCCTTATATGTCAGGCACAGGTCACCTCTGAGCAAGCGGTATAAGACTGAATAGAGCTGGAGTTCTTTCAGTCGGGCAGCATAAGACATATTTTTGAGACCCTTTATCCTTTTGGTGAGGAACTTTTGGGGCCTTTCCAGCTGCTGCAGGTGTCTGGTCAGATACATTCCGAATGGGGCATTGTACTCAATCATAGGTCTAATGAGTGATGAGTACAGGGGGGGGGGCGATGACCTCCCTTGATCTAGATGTGAATCCCTTCATGATCAGGTGGGCAATGTAGAAGGTTTTCCTAACTACTTTAGCAACATGAGTGTCAAACGAAAGGCTACTGTCAACCTGGGTCCCCAGATCCCTGATGACTTCTTCTGTGCTCAGTGGATTGCCACCTATATGGTAGCTAGGGGTAACCTTGTTTTTCCCGAAGGGTATGACTATGCATTTCTTGGCATTTAACTTTAGGCCATGGCTCTGGCACCAGTTATCCGTTTCTGTGAGGCCCTTCTGAAGGATATCTGTGTCAGATGTGTTTTCGACTATGGCCCAGTTTGCAGTCATCTGCAAACTTTGTCAGCCATAACCCTCCTGTGTTTGCTTGTACTTCAGAAAAGTAGATGCCGAACAAGAGTGGACCCAGGACTGAGCCCTGTGGGACACCACTTGTGACAGGCTTTGAGTCTGACATGGCTCCAGCAACTCTGACCCTGTGGGTTCTGTCACTTAGCCAGTTTGCAACCCATCTTGTGATGTATGGATTTACATTCAAGCTGATGAGTTTTTTGATGATACCTGAGTGGGGTATTGTGTCGAAGGCCTTTGCCAGGTCAAGGTAGGCTGTATGGACTGCCTTTCCCTCATCAATGGCCTTGGTGACTGTCTCGAAAAAGTCAACCAAGTTTAAAAGGCATGATCTGCCTTTGACAAAGCCAAACTGGGTTGGATCCAAAGTCTGCAAGTTCCCTATGTCTTTATTTATGAGTTCCATTATAATCCTCTCCATGGCTTTGCAGATAAGGCTTGTCAAGCTAATGGGACGGTAATTTCCAGGGTCGGTGGAGGCACTGCCCTTGTGAAGTGGGACCACAGTCGCGTGCGCCACTCCTTGAGTGCGTATCCTGAGGTGAGGCTAAGATTAAACAGCTGTCCTAACTGCGGGTTTAATTCCTCATTGAGTTCATGGAGCACACAGCCGGGGACACCATCTGGTCCCATGGATGCTGTGTTTTTTGCTTTGGAGAGAGCAGTTCTCACCTGGGCGTTGGAGATGTTTGGGGGGGCTACAATCCTCTGGTATAGATATCTCTCCTTTTGGGGGGGAGAAGTTTGCACTGAACCTGTCAGCCAGTATGTTGGCAATGTGTGTAGGTTCAGTAATCTTCACATCATTTTGAACTAATTCTGAGCATATCTGGGAGTTTTCTCCTAGGTTTCTAACATAGCTAAAGAAGGCCTTATGATTGTCTTTTGAATCCTTGGCGATTTTTCTCTTAAAATTTGCCTTGGATGATTTTATGAGAGCTCTTAGTTTTTTACTTATAATGATCAAAGGTGTCTTACCTTTCAAGGATTTTGCTCTATCTTGTAGTAGCTTCCTCCTTTTGTTGTAGAGCTTGTTTATGGCTGGGGTCCACCAGACTGGACGCTTGCCTTTGGTACAAAGAGTCTTAGTTTTGTTTGGGATTGCCTGATCCATGCAGTCCTGTAGGTGCTGGTAGAAGGCATTTGTAAGTGATTCAGCGGTTTGAGTAATGTTTACCACTGGCTCAGGGGCCTTAAAGGAGACCACACTAGTTTTTAGAAGTGTGAAGTCGGCTTTTGAGAAGTTTTTCACTGTGTTCTTTTTTGTTTCAGGTGGGGGCGGGATGAGGACCTCCAGCGAGATTAGTTTATGATCTGATCTCACCAGTGAGGTGTATACTTCCGGTGTTGAACATTGTGATCCCATGTTCATGTTGATGAGATCAAGTATGTTTTCTCCTCTTGTGGGGATGGTGACTAGTTGTTCCATGGCATTTGAGTTTATGAACTCCAGGAACCTTTGGGCTAGAGTGTTTGAGCTTGAGTAGTGTTCCCAGTCTATATTAGGGTAGTTGAAGTCACCTAGTATGATGGTGTTTGGAGATACATTTATCCCCTCCATTGTTTTCAGGAAGGCCATGTGAGGTTCCTGAGTTTGAGAGGGTGGCCTGTAACATGCTACAAATTGCAGAGCAGTCTTGCCTATGGTTAATTGCACCTGGATGGTCTCTGATGCATCGTGCGTTGCCACCAACCTTGAGGTGTGGGTGTCCTTTATGAATATGGACACCCCCCTCCTTTCTTGGTGTTGTCCGGATTTTGGGGCCGGAACGCATGATATGAGGTGAAACCTGCTAGTGCTGGGGTGCTCTCAGGAGCCTTGAACCAGGTTTCTGTCACAGCACAGACATCGATGTTCTCCATACTGAGAAGGGCCTCGAGTGCGTGCATCTTGAGATTGAGACTTCTGGCATTGAGCAGCATTACCCTTAGTTTTTACTTTTTGTGTTCTAGGGTGGTAGGTTTAGAATTTGAGCCTTGCCTAAAAAAGGCACTATGGGGGTGGCAAGAGCCTTTGCCAATATCCGGAAGCCTAGGGGTGACAGGTGCAAGCCGTCCCTTGCGAAGCAGAGTGGCTTGTCCAGCATGTCATCCCAGGCAGACAGACATTGGATCCCCTTTGAATGACACCAGAATTTAAGCCAATTATTAAAGCTGATCATCTTATCACTGTATTGTGGCATCATTCTAGGTGAAGGTAGGATACTGCTCAAGGTCAGGGTCATACCTGCCTGGGCTACATAATCAGAGAGCTCCTCAATGTCTCTTTTCATGTAGTCCAAGGAGGTACGTCTCAGGTCGTTGACACCAACGTGGACAATGACTGAGTCGTACTTGTACCTGCTGTTGAGAGACCTGAGTGCTTGTGTTATGTGGCGGATTCTAGCGCCCGACAGGCAGCTTACTGTGACCTTCTCCTTACTCAGTCTGGTGAGCGGGACGTCAGTGTGTCTGACTATGGAGTCACTTATGACAAGTATGTTTGGTGTTGTATTTGGCCTTAAGGGCAGTGACTGCTTTGTACACTGATTTTGTTGTTTATGTGTTGTTTGTGTGGTGTATTGAGTTTGCAGTTGCTTGGGTGTCTGCTTTGGAGGCCTCTGCTGTTTAGGTAAATTTTTACTCAGAGCCTCCGAGTATGTCTTAGTGTGTTTATGTGTTTGATTCAGTGGTGTGGTTGAGTTATGTGAGACTGGTATTGTGGTGTGTGTAGTTGCCTTCTCCTCCTGCCTGGTCTTGCCAGTCCTGAGTTGAGAGAGCTCAGCCTCCAGTCTGGCTAAATAGCTGCATCTCTCACAAGTGTTAGTGTTACATGGGAGGAGGAGATGGTTGTCCGTGTACATGAGGCAATTGTAACATTGTCTCAGAATTCCCAGATTCACCAAATGGGCAGGAGAGGACGCCAGCATCTGACCCTTCGACATGCTAGAAAGAATTATGAGTTGGTATGAGACAGAAAAGTAGTGGGCTTAGCAGGGAAGTGGACACTCTGGGGGGTTTTGCTAGTGAGAGATTTGTATAATATAGGAGTGCTTGACCTGCTAAGAGAATGCTTATAAGACAAGGGATATGCTTATAAGACAAGTGCTGAGCTTTTTGAGAAGAAAAAGCTATTTGGAACAAGTGCTGCACTTTTTAGTGTAGGTGTAAACTGTTTAGGTTCCTAACAGAGCAGTTCTAAGGGAAAAATTGAAGAACAGACTTTCTGGAGCCAGAAAGAGTTTAACCTTGTTTAACCGGCGCTGCCCGATGCTGCTCTAGTGGCAACTCCGCGCTAAAGCACGTTAAAGCGTGCTTGATAGCAGGGGCTGGAAAGAAGCAGGAATAGACCCAAAAGGGAAAATAAAACTACAGTTTCAAGTCAGTAACCACCTCTACGGGGGGCAGGGAAGCTGCTCAATGTTAGTCACTGCCACTGATGAACACAGAGACCCTCCTTCAGCCCAAGCATAAATGGCCTCACAGAAACTTTCAAACAGTTCAGGAACAGCAAGCCTGTAACTGAACTTTTTTAACTCTCAGAAAAGTGGGAAAAAAGCAAGATTTTTTTTTTTTGTTTTTTACAGAGATAGCAGAGGTTCACAAGTAATATCAAGTTATAACAGTGCAGTAAATGACCCCACTCAAGAGTGCTAGGTCAAGGACAGAAAATATGCAACCCAGAGGTTCCCTTTGCTCTGGAATAGAATTCCAATCATGTTAGGCAGAGCACCTCACTGACTCTCTTCAAGAAGAATCTTGATGAGTGGATGGGGAATCATAGGTTTGTCCCAGGGATTACTTCCGTGTCACTATTAGACAGAGGCACAGTAAACTAAACTTTAAAAAGGGCACAGTATACTCAAATCAATGGGTGGCGTAAGCCAAACACAATCGGGCTAGTCTTATAAATGCCCCAGGGCAGATAGCCTAGTATGAACCTATGAACCTATAAGACCACATCTGCACTTGTTTCCCATCTTTCCTGTAACTAACCTACTGGGTAGCACTAGAAAGCCTTAAACTGATACAAGCCTTCTAGCTTAGAAGGGAGACTTTGGAGTGATTAAGTATCAGTTTTCTGTACTTTCTTGCTGGACTTAACTGTTTTCCACCTAAATGCAGATTTTCCAGCATTTATTGTGATTTAAAAGCTTGTTTTTTTTCACATATTGTAATTATTTGACCGCCTGCACTTTTAAAAAGTTTTTTGTTTAAATAATTTGTTTAACTGTTGTAGGCTACACACTAAAGTGCAATAGCCTTTTCTGATCGTTTGTAGTCATTTAAAGCTGTTTTAAGTGTACTTTTTACTGTTTTTGCCTTATCTTTTCAAAAAAACAAAAAAATCCTTGTTTCCCGCCTTTCTAAGCTAGTATAGTTCAGTTTTCAGGCTAGTGCTGAATTCAGGGCTGTGATACTAGTTTCTGAGTTGCCCATACCTTACTTGGATAGAAGGAAGTTTCTCTGTTCACCTGTGAGAGAGGGGAGCTTTGAGTAACCTATCTGTCCCTGGAGGAGTGGTTCCAGCCCAGAAGTTAGTAGTTTAATGGCCATTTTGGGCTAATTTCTATCTCTTTCATTTCCCTACTATAAAAACCGCGTTTGCACGGTTTTGCACAACGGGCAGTGCCGGTTAGCTATGGTTAAATTATTCCCGGCTCCACTAAGTCTCCTCTTCAGTTTTTCCCTTGAAACTAGTCTAACTCTCAACCTAAGCACTCAAAAAGCATCTTACAGCCCAGCACTTGCTCAAATCTAATAGCAAGCACTAATATACCCTGACACTGATTGTCCAGCAGGGCAAGGCTCTTTATTCACCCCTCACCAACCAAGCGACTAAGCAGCTCACCCTTCTATTCAGGCATGACCAAAGGACAACTTCAGGCGCACTGTTCAGTCCAGCTGGTGAAT
Organism: Protopterus annectens; assembly: GCF_019279795.1. NCBI lineage: Eukaryota > Metazoa > Chordata > Ceratodontiformes > Protopteridae > Protopterus > Protopterus annectens. Next base: position 464,968,365 of record NC_056747.1, read on the forward strand.
CTGGATATCCTGAGGCAATGTTACAACTGCCTCATGTACACACACAACCCTCTCCTCCTATCACAAAACACTAACATATGCGAGAGATGCAATTATACAGCCAAACTGGAAGCTAAGGTGTCTCCACCCAAGACTGGAACAGACAGTCAAGAGGAGAGGGTTAACACTTGCACCACAACTCCAGCCACACACAGACCTATTAAAACAGCACTTGCAAAAAATACACCTAAATACACAAAATCATACTCAGAGGCTCTAAATAAAAACCTGCAAAAGCATCAGAGACCTCCAAAGCAGACACCCAAACTACCTGCACTTCCCGTCACAAACCAGACAACACATAAAATACAAAATCAGTGTGCCACACAATCTCAGCCCTTAAGGCAAAATAACATACCTAACACACTAGTAATAGGTGACTCTATAGTCAGGCATACTGAAGTTCCACTCATTAGGCTGGACAAGCAGAAGCAGGACACATCAGATGATTAGGGCACTCAACAGGTTATAGATATATTTCAAAAACTGTATCCAAAACAGTTTGGATCCACAAAGGGGGTGAAAAGTCATTCTAGTGACATCTAGGTAACCCCAGATACTGGAATCAAATGAGATCATATTAAAAAAGAACTGCACAAACTGAATCCAAAGAAAGCACAGGGAGGAGACAGAATTAGTAATAATGACCTGAGAACAATTCAGCAAGAACCATTATATCGATTATTTACAAGGTCATATAATTATGGGGAGATTCCTCAAGATTAGAGACATGTGCTTATTAAACCTGTCTTTAAGGTAAGGTGGGTAGGAAAAACCCAGTCATATAGACCCTTAAGCCTATTTTCATGTTATGGAAAAATAATGGAGAAGGTAATGTTGGATAAGTTATTGTCAGAAATGGATAAGTTGGGACTTGAAACCATGTATCAGCATGCATATGTTGAAAACAGATCTATTACCACCTGTAACATGATGTTCTATAACAATATAATAACAGCTATTAATTAAAAATTATGTTGTGATGTAATGTATATATTTAACTTCAGCATTTGACAGGGTCATGCATAAAACTCTGATCAATAAATTAGAGCAACTAGGTATTGATGTACTCTTGATGAGTTGGATAGCTGCATGGCTTACAAATAGAACATGGCAACTATCATACAGTAATTGGACAGGTGAAATTCTTGGTTACAGTCAGGGTGTCCCAAAGGGCTCTGATAAATACATCAAAAACTAAGCATATGAGATTTGGGAGACATAAATTGAAAGGTGAATATTTAATATGGTGCACAGTGATTGAAACTGTAGATTCATTTAAGGACCTGTGTATATGGGTAGATCCAGCTTTGAGTTTTTCTAATCATATCAGCCAATTGGTTAATGACAGTTATATAACTATAGGTTGTATAAAAAGATTTATAAAGTCTAGGAAATCAGAAATGGTAAAGTCATTGTATCTTACATTAGACCCAAACTTGAGTATGAAATAACAATATGGAAACCTTGTAAGAAAACAAGCATGAGTAAACTGGAAAGAGTACAGTGGAAATATACCAAGAGCATCCGTGGATGTGAAAATTTAAGTTATTATGAAAGACTAAAATATCTGAACTTGTACAGTGTCTCTTACAGATATCTAAGAGGAGCTCTCATTCAAGTATATAGGGCATTCAGAGAAAACTACCTCTGGGAATGTTTGGGGTTATCAAAACGTAGTAGAGAATCATCAGACAACATATATAGAAGATTCTGTAGGAATGAGAAATGTACTAACTGGTTCTCTGAAAGAGCAGCTCAAGCATGAACAGACTACCGAATTACATTAAAGCAAACACTAGTTTAGATATTTTTAAAAACAGCCTGGACACTTATTATGGGAACCAGTGTTTTGGTATATTGGCAGGCAAAAGGCATAAATGCCCATGCTTGAAATATTTGTATGTATGTATGTATGTATGTAAGTCCCTTATATCTCAGATGCAAGCGCGATTTGGTCATTGTTTAGATGGGTGTAAATAACTTGACACACACTTCCCTGAATTACATAAAGAGAGAGAGAAACATGATAGAGCTACCAGGTTATGCATCTGTGGTTGGTATAAATCTGTTCTTAAGCAGCATCTTACCACCACAAACAATGATGCAACAATATAAACACAAAATAATTAGCTTTAACTAATGTTTTGGCTATCAATGTCATTTGGAGGGGGTCCAGTATATGTCAGTCTTGAGGGAGATGGTCAACACTCCTTCCAACTTTGTCTGGGATGGACTCTCCCTCTGCCTCAACAGGGCATTAGGATATTAGCCAAAACTGTATCCATCCCATACTGCCTTTTTTTAGGCAATGCCAGTAAGCTCCACATTCCAGTGTAGTCATACCTACTCTATGAATCACAAAAATTATGCTGCTGACTGCTGGAAGACTCAATAAGAAATCACCATCCTTAGAAACCTAATGGCCATGAAAAATATCACCTTTTACATGATTGCAGGAAAATGTTTTCAGTGTAATGATAATATACTCTCTATGCCAGGATTTAATGTCTATCACTTATTTACACTTTGACTAAAGGTAGCGCCACCAACACGGGTGGTATGTCCATTTTTCTCAGAAAGTCCATCACATCAACACTTGTACAACATTTCTATGATCTTAACCTCCTTTACGTCTTGGTAACTTTAAATAACATACAGTTCTAAATCCTTACCAGCTACAAAATCCCTTCTGTGTCATCTACAACATACGTGGCATACTTAAAAAAGCTGGAGTCCCTCTCCATTATTGAAAACCTCCTACAAAGTAATCGACTTAACACTTTGTAGACTTCATCAGTGCTAACTCCCTTGGTCAGTTAGTGCATTCTCCTACTAGAGGCCTGAATGTATTGGACCTAGTCATCAATAATATAGCACCGTTATGCTCCTCTGCTATATTAGCCCAGTCACTGATTAGATCTGATGACCAGTCAGTGGTATTTGCTATCAGAACCCACCACAGATTACATACAAACTATTCTGTCATTTAGGAATTCTCCAAGGTAAGCCCATGACAACAAGATGATGAAGTTATTTATTTCAGAAGATCCTCACCTAACAAAAACCCCTTGACCAACATTGCTGTGTTTATTGATTGTTTCTATTCTCATCTCAATGCCTGCATCAAAATACCTGTCCTGATCTGACAGCACCAAAATGTAGGAGCAAGGCTCAGTGGTGGAACCTTAGTATAATCTTGCTTTATAACAAAAGCAGAACACTTGTCTGTCTGAGGGACAAATTTAAAAATCCTTGCTCTAAAGTTGACTTCAGAAACTTAAATAAACCTAGGAACAAACTAAACCCTACAACATTTAAGTGTGAAAAAAGTTGAAAATTACTACATTAATCAAGGATAACCATAAATCCTTCTTCAACTGTGTTAGGAAATGTAGAAGAAATACTCAGGACTGCCCTGTGATGATACATAATAACATCACCCACTCTGTCCCAGGCAAGAAAGGCAACATATTAACTGACAGTTTTATCTGAAACATCCCGTCCAATTGCTACCCTGCTTTTTTCCACACATGTTCTGTGCCCCCTCCCCCACAGTCACTACTGAGCAAATCGGAATAGCCTTCATCAGGGAGAAATACACTAGCTCTATGAGGCCTGACAAGTACACCAGGGTGCCTCTGAACCACCCTTACAGCTGTTCAACCTCAACTTCTCAGCTGGCTTCATTCATGAGGCTTGAAGAACAGTAACAGTTTTTCCTCTCCAAGGGTTAGTATTGATCCTGGCAACTATAGATTATTAAACCTCACTAGTCTTTACCTATAAATTAATGGAACACATTGCTGTTGACCGTATGAACAGTAATATTGGCTTCTTGCAGTCCCGTGACCCAAACCAGTTTTTTTTTTTAAGTGTAGAGCCTGCCCCTTAAACATAGTGGATTTCTTTGTAAAAGTCACAGAGGTGGTAGATAAAGGTAAATTAGTGCACATAGCATACTTGGACCTGGCCAAAGCCTTCCACACCATTCCACACTCAGGTTTCTTAATCAAACTAATCCCAACTATCTGTAAATACATATGTAGCTCATTGGATAGTGAACTGGTATATTTTTACTTAATTTTCAGAAGTCAAAGCAAATGCCAAAGATCTGTAACAGACCAATTTTGCTGACGATTGCAGAAATGAAGATATAATCAACTACTCAGAAGACTCTCAGAACCCGTAAGAAAGACAAGCATGTACTAACAAATGGTGGAAGGCCATGGTCTAACATTAAATGCTAGTACTGGGTCCATTGTTAAACACAAACATCTCTGCACCCACCACATAGACAACACCCTTGGGCTATTGATGTAATTATTAGGAACCTGGATGCCACCATGGAGAGTGAACTCTCGTTTGACTACCACATATCAAAAGTCATCAGAACCTCATTTTACCTAGCTTAGTTGATTACCAAGGATATATCTTCTTGGTCAACAATGGTTATCTCTTCTGCTTTCTTATTAGACCTATAATAGAATATAATGTCACCTTTGGCATATACCTGACTAAATACATGACCCAACTTGAAAGACCTCAACATTTCTTCACTAAAAAAATCCAGGGATTGAGTTATTTTTTCATACACAGAACACCTTAAGACCCTTTCTGTCATTTCTGTTTCTTACAGCCTCCTGATTTCTACCTTGCCCTCAAGGCCTGATATGACTCTAGCCTACATGTCCACTTACATGTTTACAGAACCAGAAATACTGCTGACACCTGTACAAGAGCTCTGAGCCTTCACTGTAATGTAAATAGAATATATTAGCATAATAGTTGTTAGGAACTTGAATACCTTTAGGGATTGTGAACTCTCATTTGACCAACAAGTGTCAGCAGTCATCAAGACTTATTTTTACCTAGCTGAGCAGATTACCAAGGATATATCTTCTAGGTCAAAGCATGTAATTTCTAATCTTTCCTTAACAGACCCATAATAGAATATAATACAACCTTTTATATGTACCTGACTAAACAAACAACCCAACTTGAAAACCCTCAACATTTTCTCATGAAGAATATCCAGAGACTGAGTTCCTTGTCTCATGCAGAGCAAATTGAAGCCCTTTCACTCTTTTCTTTCTCTTTCAAACCCCTATGGGGTAACTTCTGTTTTGCTTACAATGTCTCAAATGACTCTATCCTGCATGACCTCATATATTCACATAATCAGAAATACCAGCAACTACTGTACAGGTGCTCTGAACCTTTACTGTAATGTAAATAGAACATATTGGCATGAGAGATTTCCATCCCAAAGAATTATTCTTCATTGGGACAGACTGACATTCAATGTCAAACAAAGTTGCTCCTTAAACTGTCTACAAAAATAGCCCTGACAAATGCATAAGTGACAGGAAGTCTACCCCTAGTCTAGCTCCATAAACCCTCATAGAAATGGGTATCATTGTAGAATGAAAAGGCTACAAGTAATCTAATCATCTTAGTATAAACCTATGAACCCTACCTTACCTCCCTTTTTCTTAACTTTCTCAACCAGTTTCTCTAATACCATTTCTTCCTGAACCATTATTATCATATCTGCTTATGACTTGCATAGTAATAACATCAGACTAAACACGTCTAATTTCTCCATTGATATTTGAGAAATATCTTTCCTTCAGCTTGCACCAGCCTCTTGGAATGGTCTTTCAGACCAGATTTCTGCCTTGCAAGATATTTCTGAATAAAAAACAAAAAAACAACTAAAGAGCACCTTAAAAATAAATATAAATGCTCACTCTTTAAGGACACTGGCTAACTTCAACTAGTTGATAAAGCACATGGCTTTATTAACCAAGTTGTTCATGCACAGCTATATGTAATACTTGTATGTATATATGTATAATTACAAATTTATGTTTCTTGTCTGTTTGTCCTGCCATATGGGTTTGGTTTGGGCCAAAAAAGGTCTTTCACCAGGCCTATGACCTGGTTAACCAACACCAAATAAATAAATATTATATGTATGCATATATTATCACTGTAAGAATAAAAATCTCGCTTTCCAAATACCATGTATGTCTTAACACTTTTTTTCACTCCCCATATAATATATTCATGCAGCAGGCAAATAATAAAGGGCCCATAGGCCATCCTTATTTAATAGCTTTACTAACTTAACATCTTGCATCTTTCCCACTCATTAACTTTTTATCATAACATAAGACTAACCACACACTCCAAAAAGTTAATATAAACTGCATCCAGTCCTAGCATACTTAATGCCATAACGCATAAATACCAGTCCAAGTGTTCCAAGTAAAAACCATGCTGCAGATAAAAAATGTTGAATTTATTCACCAAATAAATACTTGTAAAATTCCTTCAACAGTTGATAAATGTCTGCAACAACAGACTGAGAGCTTTCGTCTGACTGTAACAAAAGACTTCCTCAGAATCAAAAGCTCCACTTTTATGCATGAATTGAATTGGTCTGTAGGAATTCATGCATAAAAGTGGAGCTTTTGATTCTGAGGAAGTTTTTTGTTACATTTAGACAAAAGTGCTCAATTTGTTGTTGTAGACGTTGAAACACAGGTGCCCAGTATTAAGATAGCTGGAATAAAGAAGCTGAACCATGACAAAGTAAAATCTTCTTTTTTAATACAAAATGGTAAGCACTTTTGCAATGGTAACCATTGCTTCATCAGACAGTTCATTCAAACAGCAACAACACTTAAATACTTTAATTCATTACAAGAACAACCAATCCTACCACTCAAAATAAATTCAGCACTCAGCAATCAATTAATTACTATGGTTACGTTTTGCTCTTGGTTAATTGCTAAAATCAGAAAAGTTCTGAAAAATTCTGTTTATAAACCACATACACAAAATATAAAGGCAAGGAGATATGGATGAATATAAATAAAATACATAAAAATTCTAAATACATATGCTCATGTTCCCCATTTAGTAACTACTTATATGGATAGATATAAACATAGAAATATATATAAAAATATATATAGAAAAGTATAAGCAGTACACACTCAACAGCTTAATAAATAAATACATTCTGCCTAATAAATGCACATGTTGTCCACCTAGTAAATGCATATACTTTAATACACATATTTCCACATATACTTTAATACACATATTTCCACAAATGCTTGTCTTTAATGATATCTATGCTAAAACAGCTCAATAAATAATGTCATACTGACCCAAAGCCCTGCATGTGTTTATGTAGTCTTCTCATGTTAAAACATTTACTTAAATGGTATTATTATTTTTATTTATTATTTTAACCTTCTAGATGTTAGCACTGGCTTCAATGGAACACTGTCATTCAAACCCAAATCTCTATGTGTTCCTAAACGCAAAATCCATTTTACTTCCATATTTTTGGTAGTATTGACTATGTCCACCATCCTGTTGCTAACATTCTGGATGTGTAAAACCTGAAACAAAAATATATGGTCATCCCCCTTCTCCAATGTATGCTTAGCCAAAGCACTATGTAGTTGCCCTTTTCTAGTGCAGTAAAGGTGATCCCTTAACCGTTCCCTAATGTGACGGTTAGTTTTGCCAACATAGAAATTAAAACATGTTGTGCAATGAGCTACATACACTACATTCTTAGTATTACAATCAGCAGAATTCCTTAACTCCCATAGACGCCTTACTTCAGGGTGCTTAAAAACCTTAATTCATCTATATAAATGCACTATGTACATTTTCCACATCTATGGGTACCGTTCACTATGTTATCTATTGAAGCAAGTGTCCTTGGATAGCAAAGCTGCAGTTTCAGATTTTTCTTATTTTTAAATGGAAAATGTGGTTGTCCACCTACTATGTTGGTGGTATCCTCATCTACTAACACATATGCCAATTTTGTTGTATGATGGTTTCAAACCTTTTCACATCCCTTGTATATGGTAAAACTATCGGAATGTATGATAGTACGCTATTCCTAATACCTAACCTGTCACTGCCTACTCTATCAGAGTAGTAGGGCTTCGCTTTACCTTTTCTTTCCTTGTTTACATTATGGTACACCTTATCAATTTCATGTTCACTATACCCCTTTTTAATGAAACCTGTTCTTAGCTTAGTTAACTCATTTATATAGACTTCCTCTTGACAACATAGCTGAGATGTTCTCATTGCCTGGCCTCTGATTATGTTAGGAAAAATCCTAGGGTTATGCATGCTGTTTCTTTGTAGAAACAATGGTCTGTAACATTGTTTCCTATGTAGTTTCATAAACCATTGGTCATTTTCTCTGTATATGGTAACGTCCAGGAAGTCTAGACTCATCTCAGAACAGTTCATAGTGAACTTTAAAAAGTCACTGGTAGTGTTCAGGTATGCATGCAGGGATTTAAATTGTTCACCATCACCATTCCAAAAAATAAAAACATCATTTACGAAATGCCTGCAAAAGGCTATTTGGGATTACCTAATAGATGTTCATATTCCCAGTTAACCATAACCAGGTTTGCATATGTGTTGCCACAACTTGTGCCCATGGCAACCCCTGACAACTGCTTGTAGCATGTGCCATTGAACATAAATATGTTGTGCTCTAGTACCAACTCTAGTAACATACAGAGAAAGTCTATTTTAGTATTAGAAAACTTTTCCCTGCCTTATCAACACTGATTTCACCATGCTTATCCCGTGGTCATTGGGTATACTTGTAAATAAAGACACTACATCTAGTGTGGCCAGCATCCCTGTATCTGCTGTTCCCATTTCCTTCACTGCCCCATAAAGGTCCACTAAAAACTGTTCTGTGTCTTTCAAGACATATACATATTCATTAAGTGCTGTCTTCAATTCCTTATCCAGGTATATAGAGATGGGTTCTGTTAGCCATCCTGCCCCTGCTACTATAGGTCTAAATTTCGGGTTATATGGGTCTTTGTGTATCTAGGAGAGGCCATGGATTTGAGGTATGAGTGGATTTTCAACACTGAAATAATTAAAAAGATCTTTGCTTAATAGTTCCATACACATGCATTCATATAAAGTGCTAGCAAACTGTTCACTCATTTCTAACACAATTGTTGTTGGTACTTCAACATATACATTTGGATCCAATAACATTTCTTGCATGACTGTATTATAAAAATCAGCATTCAATATCACCACTGGTCCCCCTTTATCAGCAGATCTTATAACTATGCTATCATTAGTCTGCAAATCAAACAATGCTTTATGCTCACTCTTTGTCAAGTTGTACTTTCCTTCTTCTAAACAACTATTGTTTCATGTGCTATAAATGGCATTTTCACAAGCTTTTAAGAAGGTTTCTATATTATGCAGCAATATTGGTACATACAGACTGTTTTTCTTAAACTGAACATCCCTTGCCTCATTACCATTTCCAAATTGTTGTTTCAGTGTTACATTTCTAGTAAACATACGTAGGCATAACAAAAATTCACTAATATCCATTTTAGTCGAAGGTATAAAATTTACACCTCTGTTTAATAAAGAAGTCTCAGCTGCAGACAGTTCATATTTGGAAATATTCCATATTAACTCTCCTGCCCATACCCCCACAATTTTCCATTCACCATTTTGTATTAAAAAAGAAGATTTTACTTTGTCGTGGTTCAGCTTCTTTATTCCAGCTACCGTCCTACTGGGCACCTGTGTTTCAACATTTTCAACGTTTGGGCTGGTTTGGCTTTATTTGTTTGCTGCTGTTGTTGCAGAAATTTATCCACTGTTGAAGGAATTTTACAAGTATTTATTTGGTGAATAAATTCAACGTTTTTTATCATCAGCGTGGTTTCTACTTGGAACACTTGGACTGATGTTTCGTTTTTATACTTAATGCCATCTTAACTGCTGCCAGATGTTTTCTGCCAATATATAAGTCATAATTAACCATCCTGTCCTTATTGTATTAAATTCAGCATCTCACATACCCACCATAACATAACAAATACTGAAAATTGTTTCTTGTCCCTATCCCTAATACTGTCCTATAAGTCTTCAGTATACCTCCTTTAGATTTGATTCAAAATAATGCATGCCAAAAGTTTATAATCTTTCCCTAATAACAAAATAGGTCAGATGATCTGATGAGGTCCAGTCAGTGGACAAAAGCACTTATCATTCAAAGCTGTTTTCTTTCAGTGACTAACTCCAGTCACATTTTTTTATTTTTATTTTAAATCTTACCAGTGATTTTTGAAAATTTGGACTGCTTTTAACTGTTTCTGAATGTTGGATTTTTGTTAATTTGCTTGTTTTATAACAAAGAAGTGAAGACAACCTGCTACTTTCAGACAGAGTCAGTTATTCTCCTTGCATCTCTGATTGTGTTTTTATACTAGTTCTTCCTGTGGCTCAAATTTTGGATGTGCACAGGGGTCCTAGATGTGAAGTAGATTTACTAGATTCACTGTAGATCTTTTTCCTTTAATAAAGAACTAGGAAGATAATTGCATAATAACCTACAATACCATCTTCTTTAAAAAATATTATTCCCTCATTCTTTTCCCTACTCCCACTCCTACTCAGTTCATATTTAGCCTAACAGATCTCTTGGCTTTATTCAAATGGTCATAACACATATAATCTACCCATCAAGCCCTGTTGTAGTATCCCTATTGCTCACCTTCAACACCTTATCTACTTCCACAATAGAAATTTGGGATACGGTTCATAGATCTTTTAACATAGTAACTTCCTTCTTCACACAGCTCAGATTTCATCTTTAAATAGTCTTCTATGACATTCAGTTTCTCTTTTACACCAACCACCTGTTCCCTCTCCTCCTTACTTACAGTGATTATGCACTGTTACTCCCATTTTTTCTTTTCCCATAATAGCAGGTAAACCCGCTCCTTCTTATGTATACAATTGTATTGCTGTAATCTAAATTACTTTTGGAGCCAAAACTTCCTGAACTCATACAATTTCTTTGCCTCTAGCTGACTTTCCAATACATCCCCCAATACCAACTTATCATAAAACTATTCTAACCATTGCTTTTCCTTCATAGTGACATCTTGCATCATGAAAGGCAGCACATATTTAAATTCTTTCCTAATCTTATTTTTTAATGCCACCAATCACTCACTCAAAGTTTCACAAAAATCCTTCATTCAAATTTGTTTTTCCCACGACTTATTGAAATAGTTTGTATACTACCCAGAACCAATATTTGTAATGTTACATTATTACTAGCCCCTCCCCATTCTGTCCTTCCTTCCACTCTGTCCTATGTTGCCTACCAGACTGATCTGAAGAGTCAGTTGATAGCATTCTAAAATTGTCCATACATATCCGAGCAGACCCTGCCCAATAATCAGTGTCAGTGCCTGTTGTCCTTCTAAAGCATGTTTTATGACCATCACTCCCTGACATTAAATCCCTACAAGTCATTAAGTCTAGGAGTAATGTTACATCCTTTTTCTTTTTCCTTACCCAAATTATCCCTTGATGTACAATTATTATATCCCACACACAAACAATGCAATCTCTTCTTAATATAGTTTAATAGAATTTCAAATTCTCCATGTCTAGTTATTTCATCTTTTGGAGCATAAATATTAGGAATCTTAAAAATTATACCCCCCCCCCCTCTTCAGTCAACATACAGTATCTTCCTCTCTGCTCTTATTCCCCATTCCTCCACTGCTGTACATTCATTTCATACCAGGTTACCCCTCCAAAGATTCACCAAGATCCCCAAAATGTGTTAACCACCTTTTTGGAAAAATGGATATCTTGTAAACATTGCTGCAGCCTTGTCCCTTCATCCAGTCAGTAATCGACTCCTACTCTGGCTTGTCTTTAAACTGTTGTCATTCAAGGACAAACCTTTCATGTGTATAAAAGCAAAAGTCAATTTGATGAAAAACATTCAATATTCAAGGGAAGGGATGAAATGAAGAGGAGATGGGGATGTTTAGCCAAGAGATTGATGAATTGTGTGAAAGAAGGCGTTTGACTGTCAGGCATGGCTTTTAAAGCAGGTAGGAAAGTGGCACTGACTCAAGACAGGTAACATTTGGCAGGACACCCTAACTGCATGTAAAACAAAATGAGGGAAAGGGATGATGATGATGATGATGATGATGATGAAGACGAAGAAGAAATACATAGAAAGTTCCTAATTCACAGTTCATAAATGCATGTTTATCATGATTTTTTTCTAACACAGTACATTTTTTTCATAAAATATTTTCATATCTGTTTCTTAAATCAATGTCAGTCATTGTTTCATTTTTAAGGAGAACCTAAAATCATTTCCTTTTGTTAGCTACTAAATCTTGAAAAGTCCTTCTATGTTCTCTCAGAAAATACCGTTTTGCAAACCAAGTTTCTTCCATGAAAGCTCATATAACTAAACTTTAGATGAATGAATCATTGCAATATATTATGAGCATAAACCCCAACAGGAGAGTAAGTTTTTTCCCTAAAAGAGTACCTGTGTGGTGGTAAATACTGCACTGTAGGAAAATGAAAATGGATAATCTTTTTCCTTTCCTACAGAGGCATAGTATCTCATCTTCCAGCGACCAGAACAGCAAAGGATGGTTGTGTCATTGGCCTCCTTACACTTATCCAAATCCTTATCTGTGTGAACTTTTATGTCCTTTCCATTTCTTTTTACAATGATTCTGGTTCATTGATAATAATATGATTGTCCATCTAGATACTGTCTTTCACCACTGCTTACATATAGTCTGAAATTGTGGTTTATGAGTCTGACACTGACATCAGCTTTTGTAATGCACTCTGGAATGATTACATTCATGGACCTGGATTCCATACCTTTAGATGTAAGATTTCTGATGAAAGAGGACTTCCTTTCAATAGTGAATACATGGTGTTCGATGGACAGTCTGTTGTCAAAATAAGTACCCAGATCCCTGACCTTGGAATCATCTTTCACAGGTGTACTGTCAATGCAATAGTTACAAGGGAAGTCATGCTAGCTGAAGGACACAATTATATATTTCTTGGCATTTAGCTTTAATCTATGGATTTGATACTAGACATGTGTTTGGGAAAGGCCCTATTAGAGGATTTTGATGTCTTTGAAGAATTTATGATTGTACCTACTTTACAATCATCTACAGACTTGGTCATTTATAAATCCTTATATCTTGATCAGTCCTCCAAGAGGTACATACCAAAGAAGAGTGGCCCAAGGGCTGAAGCCTGGTATATACCGTTAGTTTCAGGTATTTTGGATGAAGTAAAGCTGCCCACCCTAAATTTCTGGGTTCTTCGTGTGAACCAGTTTGTGTCCAGTGTGTTACAGTGCAAAGTGTATTGCGCCTTTTACATATGTGAAAATTCTTTTGACACTGGTTTGTTGTGGTTACTGAAAGACACTTAACAATGGTTGCAGAAAGCAGAATAAACAGTCTCAACAAAATACAAGTAAACAGACATTTAAGAAGAAATGGCAAGGGGATTCCCAAAAAAAAGTCTCGACCCCCAAAACCAAGGACAGTCCGACAAGTCTGAATGACTATTCAAGAGACCTTATGACTCCATCCTTCCTGTCACTTTCTTCATCCATAAAGGCTGAAACTCCATTTTCTGTTTGGGAACAGATAGCTTCAGTAAAATGGGTTATGAAAATCATTCATCAAGGTTACAGATGGCATTGAGAGGAAATTTGTCCTTTTCAGTGGTCATTCCTCATCCTGCAGATCAGACTGTTTTGTTTCTGTTGGTTCTTCATCACATGTTGTTCTAAGGAACTAGACAACCAGTTTCTCCTTCCCAGGTGGGAAAGGGTTTTTATTCAAAGATGTTCCTAGTGCTAGAGAAAGAAAGAAAATACTTATGTACCAGTTCTGGATCTTTTTTTCCTAATCCTGTTTGTGATAGTGCCCAAACTCAAAATGATGTTACTTCACAACCTGTTATCTCTTCTTCCTCTTTCAAGTTTCCTGGCAACACTAGACTTAAAAGATGCTTATCAACTCATCCCGATTCATCCATACTCCAGAAGTTTCTTAAGGTTTTGTGTGTCTGGATCACATTATCAGTTCTCTGCCTTACCCTTTGGACTATTCACTGCATCAAGGGTTTACACAAACTGTCTAGCTCCAGCTATAGCGGAATACTGATTATCCACATTTTTACATATTTGTGTGACTTGCTTATCTTTGCAGAGTCTTTTTCAAAGTGTCAGGAATCTCTCCTTCTTGAATGAGACATCTCATATGCAACTGTGATTCCAAAAGAACAGTAAACAGTCTTTCTTGACTCCTTAACACAGGATTGTATTCCTTGGATGTCAACTAGACACTTCAGTTCAAAGAGCTTTTGCTCCACAAGGAAAAAAATAGATCTATTTCCAAAGTTTTCAACTTGGACTTCAGTCACTGTGAGGGAATACCTCAGGATTTTAGGTCTCAAAGCATCTATGATTCTAATGATACCCCTTGCAAGACTCTAAATGAGAAAAATACAGTGGCATCTGAAACCTCTTTGATTCCAGCACCAACACCATTTATCTTTTCAAATTCCACTCCTTGGGTTTATCAGAAGAGAAATTTTGGTGGAGTCAACAGTCAGTCTTCATAGACACCTCAGACTTTGCTTGGGGATCAGTTTCTGGAGAGATAAAAGTGGAGGGTATGTGGAACACCAAAGACAAATGCAAGCACATAAATATCAAGGAGATTCTTGCCCTGATCAAGACACTCAACTCTCACAACCATCTTTGGTCCCGGGACCTCTTCAAGTGGTTACAGACAATACCACAGTCATGTAGGAGATCAACCAGCAAGGGGGAAACAAGTTGTAGCTTCTTTGCAGACTAGCCATGTAAGCTTGGGATATGGCTTCACAGAATAGTCTCACTCTACAGGCATCCTACATTCAGTCAGAGTAAAACTGTGTGGCAGACAAGCTGAGCAGAACCAGGGCAGACCCTCACAAATGAAAAGTAGTTCAGGGGTCTTTCAAGATTTGATCCATCTGTAAGGAGTTTCACAAGTAGACCTCTTTGCTCCCTCTCTGAAGGAACAACTGGCAAAATTATGTTCCAGGACTCTATGCAAGAAGGCCTGGAAGGCAGATGCCTTTTCTTTTCATTTAACAAGAATGTTTCTGTATGCTTTTCTACTGTTTCCACTAATATCCAGGGTATTTCTGAAGATTCAGAAGGAATCCCCTAAAAACATTGTGGTGACTCCCTTCTTGTCCTGGCATCTGTGGTTCTTCCATTTTTTGAAAATGGCCAGGGGCAATTTCCACAAGCTTCTTCAGAGATGATCTGCTCACACAAGAACAAGGATATTTGAAACACCACCAATATCAATCAACTTCACTTAACTCCCTGGATGATACGTTTTTAATTCCTTTTAGGCATATGTTTACTGAGGATGTGCAGCAGGTACTAATGGAGTCAAGAAAATCTGCTACTAGGAAATCATATATTAGCAAATGGAAAAGCCAGCAACATAACCAGCACCCATTCAAGGCTAGTTGTTGTCTGGTTTTACAGTATTTGCGAGAGTTACTATCCTGTGGCCTTTCTTATTCCTCTGTCAGTGTTTATTTATTAACCAATTGAGTATCTCTGCCCACAGATCCCCCTCTTGCAATACAGTCTCATGGCAAAATGCTTTTAAAAGGGGTTTTGCATAAGAGGCCTTCAAGAAGACCGTTAGCCCCTCTTTGGGGTCTTACTTAGTTTTGTGTTACAGAAGTTAACATTTGCTCCATTGACTGATGTGAGTTTCTTAACATGGAACATGGTTTTACTGATTGGTCTGACCTCTGCAAAAAGGGTATGTGAGTTGCAAGCTCTTATGGTGAGTCAGTTCTATCTCATTGTCCATAGGGATTGGGCTTCTTTGTGAATTAATCATTCTTTTATGCCTAAAGTGGTATCCAAGTTTACTTTAAACCAAACTATCCATCTCCCTGTTTTCTTTCCTGAATCTAAAATGAGAGAAAAGGATACTGCATACATTGGATGAACACAAACAATGCAGGTACTATCTTGACAGAACTAAATCTTTCAGATCTTTAGGTTAATTATTAATTTCTTTTGAAGGTAAGAAGAAGGGACAATGTGTGTCAAAATAGACTATTACCAATGGTTGTCTAATGCTATTATTTTTTGCTGTACTCGCCATAACAAAACATTTCCAGGCAGGGTCAAGGCCCACTCTACTAGGACCTCGGCTTCATCTGTGGCTTTTTGGAAAGGGTTGGATTCAAAAAGCTGCTACTTGGTTATCTGTACATACTTCTTCAAAGTATCATAACAGTAGCCATTCAAATGGTCACTGCTGCAGTAACTGCTCCCCCCCTCTATCCTCTTTTTTGTGGTATGTTTTTTATGCCAGGGTGTTGACATTTATTTTTTGTTATTTGTACCTTTGTCCTTTCAGGGCTTAGCCTTCTTTTCTCTATTGGCAGCAAAGCTCTGAAGGGCTTCATGCCCAAACTTGTATTTTAGTCAGCTCAGCTCGAACTGACTGTCAGTTTGGGGGCATGGAAATTGACCTGAAGCTTTGGAAGCTGCCCAGCTATTGTATCCTTGGCAGAATATTATCCACTTAGCTGAGGCTACTGCAGCAGTAATCATTCGAACATCTACTGTTATGGTAAGTTTACTTACCCAACTGTACTTTTTGTGAATGATTAAGAAGTATAACATGAAATCAGAAAGTGGCAGAAGATTTGGCCTATGTAAGCATTAACAAGACATTAAATAATTTGTTATAAAAGATTAATGAACACATTAAACAGACTTGTAGTTTGCTTACGGATGAAACATGAATGAAACACTGGCTAAACACAGGGCACAAAGGGTTACAGTGAATAAAGACCATGCAAAAAAGAATGATAAGCAGTGGGGTACAGCTCAGTGGACACTGTTTTCTTTTTCTTTTCATTATAATTGGCATTGCTGAAGGCCTGAAAAGAAAAGAAAAGTTTGCCTTTTTGCTGATGACACAAAGTTATGCAAATACTTAGCTGGACTGGGGGAAAGTCTGAATTACGACAGATTAAATTAAATGAAATATGTAAAATAACTCATTCAAAGAGTATAGAATGGGAAGAGTAGCTGCTTCAACGAAAAAGGAAAACAATTTGGTGGTAGTCATATCAAATGACTGGAAGGGATACAGACAGTATGAGAACAAAGTAATAAAGGGTAGCAGACCACATGCGGATGTTTAGGAAGTCTTAGCTCCATTTAAAAAAATAAAAAGGGGTTCCACCTTGTTTAGAGTACTTTAAGAAGTTCTTTGGCTCTCGTCATGACAACAACAGAGACAAGGGAGTTGCTTTTTGTGAGCAGGGCATCTAAAATGATGCACAGTCTGCTCCAAATTTCATTTAAAGACAGGGAGAGGGAGACATAGACTACAGCAGCTTAACATGCATAGTCTTGAGGGAAGGAAGGGGTTAGCAGGGTATTGAAAAATATTTAAACACATCATTCGTAATACAAGGAAACATTATCATAGGAAAAGATGGTATATTGTTGGAATGGCCTTTCTAAATAGCTAGAATTGTCAGAAATAGTGAATGAATTCAAGAGTGCATTGAACAGGTGCAAAACAATCATTTTAACACCTGGGTTGGATCTTAGTGAGGCTGAGCTTGTGAATAAGTGAGACCTGCAATTTACCCATAAACAGTGGACATGCTAGGAAAGCCATGTAGTCTTTGTCGGTCATCCAAGTCTATACTCCTGTGTTTTACTTACCAGCTATGTTGATAATAACATTCACACTGTAGACCATATAAGCTTACTGTGCTTTTACACTGTTTGAATATTCAAGCATGTATCCTACTTGACACAGCAGAAGGGCACTATTCAGCTGAGTGCAGGACCGGCATCATTCCATTTGCTAAGCTTCAGCACATCTCATTGTCTTGCACAGATGTAGATTTTAAACTATTCTAATTTTGTGTGTATTTATTCAAGCCCTGCATGCTTTCAAGACCCAAAATACCTGTAAGATTCCAAGGATTGTACAGTATATGCACTCACTATGATCAAGGTGTAGAAGGCAGTCTGTCCAGCTGACAGTATATCAAATTGTATCAGGACAATTCTTCTAAGTATGCATTAGCACAGTTGTAAATCCTGAAGCATCTTTGTCTGCCTGTCATTTACACATGTAACATGAAAGATAATACAAAGTCACAACTGTCACCCATGAAAACCTTTACTGAAAGGTTCAAATACATTCTATGTGTCTTACTTTAAAATTCTAAATGACATCTACTGCCACTTTCTGAAAAGAAAGCTTCCAATCAGAGAACAGTCTTACTTCTTGAAGAATTCCCAGAAGAACTTAATATCACTCAGCCACCCCCCCCCCCATTTCAAACAGTCATTGGCGAAAAAATATCTCACAAGCAGGCTTAGCTCTGTGGAATAAACAATCAGCTGAACGAATGCATCAAGATACTCTCACCAAATTGAAGAAGTCCCTTTCTTAACACCTCTTCAAGGAAGTAGTTTGTAAATGCTGTAGGGATAAGATAAAGTCTAATTCTACAGTATCACAACTGTGTTCCTTTGCTATTTAACTCTTCTTACTCATTTTCTGTTCTTAGTCTGTTGTAGGTCTACCTTTGTATTTTTTTACTCACTTCCGTTAGAGTTTTTTTTAAGGAAATTAAAATTTACACCTTAAGAAGCAGTTTCATGTACCAAACTGTATTGCAACCCATGTAAATTGATATAACCTAATATAAACCTGCTACTTTACTAGAAATGCAAGAACTGTATATGAACTTTCAACATTTTGCAGCTATGTAAACCTAGTACTCTATCATATTTGAAGTGTATAACTTAAGATTTGATGTTGTCAATCTCGCCTTTATTCTCACTGGTGGGTCGGATCTGTCTTGGCCATTTCTCCAGCTCGAGGTCTTCAGCAAAGCTCGTGGGCCTTATTCTTTACCCATAATGCAACTCCATAATTACCTCAGATCTCATTTGCCGTGCAGCGAAGAGGGTCTATATCAGAAGCACGAACTTTCAAAAGTTCGAGTCTCATATGGTCGACACCATATGAGCGAACTTTTGAAAACTTGCAGGTTTCAACGGAGATCACCGTAGGGAATATTTCCCTTTACTTCACTGTAATTCGATCTCGGAGTTGGTATATTTAAGTAGTGGGGGTATGGGGGGGTGCAGGGGGCTTGCCCCCTGCTCAGATCATTCAGGTAGGTTTTTTGTTTTTGTTTATTTTTATTATATGTTCGATGTTTTAAAACTTTGCTCATATGGTGTCGATCATATGAGCGCTGAAATTTTAAAACTTTGAGCATATACTATAGACCCCAGCAAAGAGGTTGGCTGCATAGCTGTGGGCTGAAAGTGAAGGAAAAGCTCACCAGGTGTGAACAAGAAGGCAAGAGCTTGTCTGCTGTTTAAGTACATTTTTTCACTCCTATTAGACCTTTTCTCAAATGTTAAAAAGGTAGTGGGAAAATGTGGTTCAGAAACTCTCAAAGGTCTTACCAGGACATCCAAGGTGAAAGTTTCTCCAGAGGTAGAGGGGGAACAGTAATGGAAGATGCCACCCTTGCGGCAGAGGAGGCCTGCAGAACCAGGGCTCTAGAGAATCTTTCTTTGGGAGACACTTCCAGTGATCCTGAAGGAGTGCCTGATTGCTTGCCTCTGGAGACAGTCTGGGGTCGATTCTCTCAGCATCAAGAAACCTGGCTAAACATGACAAATGGTTACAGGACATAATATCTAGAGGATATATCACCTCCTTTTCCTTTCCTATCCCCTCAAACAACATGGTTCCAGATGTTCCATCCAGTCAAAAGGAACAAGCAACAATAGAAATCCAAAGTTGCTAAGAAAAGGAGTCATCCAAGAAGTTCCCGCAGACCAGAGAGTATCCAGAATTTACTCAAGATTGTTCTTAGTTCCAAAGAAGACAGGTGACTGGAGGCCCATTGTGGATCTCAGCAATTTAAACAAGTCGGTAAAAAAGACCAAGTTCCAGATGGTGACACTGCAGTCGATACTTCCATTTCTGGAAAACAATAATTGGATGTGCTCTATAGACCTTCAGGATGTGTACTACTGGGTCTACTTCAGTAGACTGACTGCTCACTTACCCGACACCCAGATGCCCGAGACAACAAGACTGACACCTTCAGAAGACCAACATCCGGAAGATTGACGTTTCATGCGAGGTAAGTAACTGCTTGGCCATCCCAATAAAATTAACTAAAGTAAGCAAAACTAAACCCACCAATGTGGGGCACCCCCCTGAACTAAATATACCAACTCTGAGAACACACTACCGTGGGGCTAAGGGGCAAAGTTCAGCAGGATGGCCAAGTGGTTACTTACCTGGCGTGATACGTCAGTCTTCCAGATGTCAGTCTTCTGAAGATGTCAGTCTTGTCGTCTTCAGCAACTGGGTGTCAGGGAAGTGAGCAGTCGGTCTACTGAAGTAGACCCGTACTACCACATTTGAATGGACAGGCGGTCCAAGAGGTACTTGCACTTCCAGCTAGAAGCCAGTCACTTCCAGTTTCAAGCCCTTTCCTTTCATCTTACTACAGCCCCCACAGTGTTCACCAAATGTATGGAAGTAGTAGCGGCTCACTTGAGACACAAAGGATTCTGTGTGTTTCCATACTTGGATGACTGTCTCATAACCAGCCCGACCAGGCCAAGCAAGGAATTATGTCCTTCAACTCTGTTCCGTGAATTATGAAAATCTGCATTAGAGCCATCTCAAAGTTTGGTTTTCATAGGAGAAGGCATAAACACAACCACAAAAATAGCAAGACTTCCACAGGGCAGAGTAGATGACCTCCATCATCTTGTGAGAATACTAATAAAGAAGTCAATAGCCCCTGCAAAACTAGTTCTGCAGATCCTAGGAAAAATGACTGCATCAATCGTACTGATTGTGCTAGCTCACCTTCACACGAGGGTTCTTCAGTGGTTGCTTTTCACACAATGGTCAATCTTGGAACTTCCAGTGTCCTACAAGATTATGATAACCAACGCCTGCAAAAAAGATCTTCAGTAGTGGAGTCACTCAACTTTAATGTCTCATCCTCTGGCCATGGTGGACAGAGATGCTTCCCAGATAGGGTGGGGGGGGGGGGGTTTCTGGGAAGGACAGTTCAGGGCATCTGTCAAGAACACGAGGCTCATCTGCATGTAAATATCCTAGAGATGAGGGCGGTACTTTTAGCGTTGCATGCATTTCAGGATTCTCTTCCTCTGGGAATGATAGCAATCAAGTTGGACAATATGTCCATAGTGTGGTATATAAACAAACAGGGGGAATCAGATCATACCCACTTTGTCGAGAAGCTCTCAGGGTCTGGCATTAGGCAATCACCTCTGATAGCAACACACATCCCAGGGAAATCCAACATCATTGCAGACAAGCTGAGCAGAGACATTTTATGGCCGCACGAGTGGTCCCTCAACCAGAAAGTTACAGAAGTGATCTTCTGGAAATAGGGCCAGCCTTGCTGTTATCTCTTTGCATCACCCAACAATGCCAAATGCAGCAACTACTTTGCCGTGATCCCTCCCATGGGGGAGTCACCAAGGGATGCACTTGTTCACGATTGGCCTCCAGGACTTCTTTACGCCATTTCCCCGATTCCACTAATTCCAAAATTTTTGCAGAAAGTGAGTCTGTTGGAGAATTATTCTAATTGCTCCCTACTGGCCTTGTCAAATCTGGTTCCCCTTTCTTCAGCCTCATCTTTGGGATGAACCCTGGACTCTGGACCCAGTTCCAGACCTTCTGAACATCTGCCAAGAATGGTTCATCCCAGTCTGGACACCCTCAAGTTGATAGCTTGGCTGCTTCAGTTCCCTTAATTGCCAGGTTTCTATCCTTTTCCTCTCCAGGCAAGCATATTTTATTGTCATCTCATATAGCATCTGCTCGAAGACTTTACAAAAGTAAATGGAAGAGATTTGTTCTATGGGCCAGCTGTAACAGAATAGATCCTTTTACAGCACCAGTTCACACTGTTTTGCAGTTTCTGTCAGATTTTTTCAATGGTGGAGCAGCTGCAGCTGCTATTAAATCATCATCCTATCATGTCATGCAGACTTTGCAAAGCATTTCTAAAGGACACTGTTATGTTAAGACCACCATATAAACACATAAGACCCTTTTGGGATCTCAAATTCATCTTATCTAGTATCATTTTCCTCCTTTAGAACCTTCAGCTACGTGAGTTAAAATACCTATCATGGAAAACCCTCTTTTTGATGGCTGTTACCTCAGCCAGAAGAGTATCTGAGTTACAGGCCTTACTGGCAAAACCCCCATAGCTAGTCTTTCACAAAGACAGAGTGTCACTACACACTAATGCAGCCTTCCTACCTAAGGTTGTGTCAGAAAATACCCTTAACCAATCTGTAGATCTCCCAGTTTCCTTTGCCAACTTTCAAAATAAAGGAGAGTATTCGTTGCATCTCCTAGACATTTACATTTTTATTTACATAGAATTTCTGAAATAAGAGAATCAGATAAGCTCTTTGTGTCTTATTCTGATACAAGAGAAGGTCAACCAGTTTACAAAATTACTTTATCTAGATGGCTAACATTATGCGTATCCCACATTTATAATTTAAAGAACAGAGCTCTCCCAAAGCTCATTCTGCTAGATCTGTGGCCACATCTGCAGCTTTTCAGGCTAGATTACCACTGGATAATATCTGTTCTGCAGCTACTTGGGAAAAACCTCATACCTTTTTTACTCATTATAAAGTGGATTTGGCCTCTAGGAGTAGAGCCTCCTTTGGTTCTATGATTCTGAGGAATATTCTTCCATGAGCCACCAGAGAGTTTAATTGCTTGGGACGTGGTCCCACCAGTGAGAATGAAGGTTAGCTTGACAACATTGCATAAAGAAGTTATGATGTTCTTTGTGTTTCACTGTTGCAGTCATCACTTGTGGGTTATCCCTGCTCGGTAGCCCTCGGCCGGCCCGAATACCAGAGTAAAGGATTTCCCTCCTGCATCAGCTGACCGGTGACTGAAGGTCATCAGGGCTATAAAATGAGGCAGCCGATGCCATTACATCAGTCTTTCTTGCTGTGGAGCCCGAACCAGAAGCAGTTTGCGAGTGCATCAGTCGGCCATTGCCAGAGTGAGGGAGTAACCATCTAAAGCTAAATACCCCATTGGGGAACCTTTTCTTGATTTTATCCAATGTTAGAGAAAGTCAATAATTGTCTCAGTTGTGGAAAGCAGATCCCACACCGAGACTTCCATACCCTGTGTGTCACCTGCCTAGGCCCAGACCACAACATCCCCGGATGTCAGTTCTGTGCTGTTTAATGCTAGAACTATTAGGAGAAGAGCTGAAATTCAGCGAGACTATTTCTCACTGTGAAATGGCATCAGTCAGTCAGATGGCTGTTGAATTGCCTAGAAAAAAGAAAGATAAGGAAAAGGATAGGCCTCAGAAAGTTAGGCCCTCTGATGACTCTGGTCCGAAGTCAGCTAGCCTTCCACCCATTACAGTTGCTGAACTCAGTGAGATGCCTTTGCAGCCCCTGATGCCAGCTGAGGAACAGTTGCAGGCCTACCGCAACCCATTTGGAGTCCAGTACACCGCTGGGTCCATCTTCTCCTGCTGGTATGTTGGCCTTCAGTCATGCAGCTGGGGCCGGAGCCACTTCGCAGGCACCGGCTTCCATAGAAACAGTACCAATGACCAAACCCAGGCAGAGACCGACGACCATATCGCTGGTTAACCTAATCTTGTATAAGGCCATTGAATCCACCAGGCCCAAGACTAAGACTACCCCTAAAAAGACCCCTTCTCAGGGACCCAGCCACCAACTTCCTTCCATTCAGCCTGGCACACATTCACAGCAGCTGCTCAGAATGCCAGAAAATTTAATCACTCTGATTAGGGGACGCCAGCCTACCCAAGCACCCCAGCTAAAAGGAAGAGGGACACTTCCCCTGAGGCTCTTTATGACCAGGAGTTAGAAGGGTCTGAACTAGAGAAGTCGGATACTGAAGACCAGCCTTTTGCAGCACTTGAGGACTCTGATGCTGCCCCCCCCCCCCCCGCCACACATGAGGACCTCTCTTTCGGGGAAGCTTTAAATTCCTTCAGGGAACATTTTCACTGGGAGGCACAAGATTACCCTCAGTCAAAGAAAAGACTGAGAGAGTTCCTTGACCTGCCACAGCATAAACCTCTGGCCATTCCCCTAATCCTGGATGTGGTGGAGGATGTTTTTTTGGAATCTGCACTCACCCCGGACTCTCTCCCCCCTTCCCCCAGGAAGCCAGACAGATATTATAGGGTGCAAGATACCCACAAGTATCTTTTTAAAAACCCTACAGCTGACCCAGAGGTCATTACTCAGGGTCCTAAGGAGACTAGCTCCTCTAAAAAACCCATTCCAGTTGATAAAGAGAGCAGAGCCTTAAACAGACTAGGAAAGAATGTCTACACTTCGGCTACCTTAGCCATTAGAACTCTGAACTGTCTATTTCATATGCTGAAATACCAGCAAAATGTACTGGAATTATTAAAACAGAAAATGTCCATCCTACCAGACAGCAGTACAAACAGGGAACTAGTGGATCTTATACTTTCTAGCTCCCAGGTAGCCAAGCATTCCCTGCATTGTGGGTTTGATGCCTTGGAAGTTTCTAGCAGGGCTGAAGTTACTGGCTCTGTGATCAGAAGGTATGCTTGGTTAACAAAGCAACCTTTGCTTGACCAGGTAAAGTCCAACTTACTAGATGCCCCTCTGGATAAGGACTACCTGTTTGGACCCAAAGCTGAGGAGGTCACTAAGAAAATGGAAGACAAGGCCAAGTCTATGCAGACTGTGAAGGATTTCTTACAGGTACAGCCTCCCAGGTACAGTAGGAACTTCCCCACAAAGCATTGGTCCTTTCCTTCCCAAACAAAACCTTTTCCAGAGGAAGGGGCACAGGGACAGGCCCTCTAGGCACCAGTCACAAAGCCAACAGAGATCCAGACAATGGACCACTGCAATGCCTAGGCAAGGGAGTTCTAAGTCCACTCCCTTCTCCAAGGACTCACAGTGACTCTCTCCCCTCCCCTATGCCCCACATCCCCACAGAGAGACTAGGAGGAAGACTTTCCCTCTTCCTAGAGAATTGGCAGGCTATCACCTCAGATCTATGGGTCCTAAAAATTATTACCAGCGGGTACAGATTCTCTTTCAAAGAAAACCCCAGATATTCAGGCTTCCTGGATGCACCAGCAAATCAGATGGTAGAAGCAGTCTGTCACATCCAAAAGCTTTATGCCCAAGCCGCCATGGAACCTGTACCAAAGGAACAGGCCAGAAAAGGATTTTATTCCAGACTGTTCCAGGTACTCAGAAAGGAGGGCACCTGGTGCCCTATTCTAGACCTATCCACTCTGAATCTGCCCCTTTGGGCCCCAAAATTTAAAATGCTGACCCTACACAAGCTTTTGCCAATGCTGATACCACATGCTTGGCTAGTGACCCTAGATCTGAAGGATTTCTACCTCCATATCCCCATAAGGAAGTCCTGCAATAGTTTCCTGTGCTTCAGAGCAGGGTCATAACACTTTCAGTTCTCTGCTCCACTCTTTGGTTTAGCTACTGCTCCCAGAGTCTTTACCAAGTGCCTGGCCCCTGTCATTGCCTTCTGTAGACAGAAGGGCATTCAGATTTACCCCTACCTGGACAACTGCCTCATCCAGGCAGACAACAAGGAAAGACTCCTGCAGGACCTCACCTTTGTTCAGACTGTCCTAACCTCCCTGAGATTCACTATCAACCAAGAGAAGTCCAGATTTCACCCCACAAGAAGGTTAACTTTCCTAGGAGCTCCACTGGACACATCAATGCAAACAGCCTCCCTACCTCCAGAGAAGCAGAGCTTCCTCCACTCTTACTTTACACTGCTGGCCCACAGGACCCACCTCACAGCAAGGAAATTCCTGCAGGCACTCGGGTACATTGTCTCCTGCATCCTGTTGGTACCCCTAGCTGGACTACACATGAGGAAACTACAGTGATACCTCAGGAACCTCTGGTGCCAACACTCACAGTCACTGGAACACCAGCTGCCCCTGCTTCCTTACTTAAAGAAGGAGGAGCTCTTATGGTGGGCAAAGGCGTGTACCCTGAATAAGTGTCCACCCTTCATCACTCTCCCACAGGGCCAGACCATCACCACAGACACTTCAGACACAGCCTGGGGGGGCACACCAAGGAAGTATGTGCACTCAGGGCATTTGGAAACAGGAGGTTCAGGGATTCCATATCAACCTAAAAGAAATGCTGGCGGTGCACAGGGTAATCCTAGCTTTCAAGCAACACCTGAGACCAGGAGTGCTCTTAATCAAGACAGGCAACACAACAGTAATGTGGTACATCAACAAGCAGGAGGGCAGTCACTCTTACCCTTGTGTCACTTAGCTATGCAAATCTGGCAGTCAGCCTCAAATCTGGGACTGCATCTGATAGAAACATAACACCATGGCAGACCAGTTAAGCAAAAGCTTCCTGGATCCCCACAAGTGGCAACTGCACAGGGGGACCTTTCTCAACATCAGCCAAAACTGGGGGAACCCAGGCATAGACCTTTTCACACCTCAGAAAACCACCAGCTAACCTAGTTCTGCTCCAGAGAGTTCCATCCAGAAGCATGGAGGGTGGATGCCCTCTCCTTCCACTGGGGCAACCTGTTTGTGTACGCATTCCCACCCTTGCCCCTGATTCCCAGGGTACTTCTCAAGATCAGGTAGGAAAGACCAAAGGCTATTCTCATTGTTGCAGACTGGCCCAGACAGCCCTGATACCCCTTGTTCCTCAGTCTGGCCAAAGAGCCTGCCATGAACCTGCTTCTCACAGCAAACCTTCTAACTCAGGAGAAAGGGACATTACTGCATCCAAACCTCCCCACACTCAAGCTGTCTGCATGGCTGATAACCCAAAGGTGGTTGACACTACAGCCTTCAGCAGGCAAGTTATAAATATTATTAAGGAGGCCAGAAGGCCCAGCACCAGAAAATCCTATTCCGCCAAATGGAAAATACTTACTATCTGGTGCCAGGGCAAGGGCGTCAACAGCACCCATGCCACCCTGGCATTGGTTATGGACTGCCTGGAAGGGCTCCTAGAAAAGGGATTATCATATTCCTCCATCAAGACACATGCCTTGACTATCTCTGCCCATATCCAGTCAGATCAGCCCATATTTTCTCAACACCTGTTAAAACAGTTTCTTAGAGGTGTGGCCCACATTAGACTACCTAGAAGGCCACCTGCTGCAGTGTGGGATCTAAACTTTGTCCTGGAAAAATTGACTTTGCCTCCTTTTGAGCCAGCTGCTTCAGCAGACCTGAAGTACCTTTCTTGGAAAACTGCCTTCTTGCTGGCCATCACCTCAGCCAGGAGAGTTTCTGAGCTTCAAGCCCTTATGGCCACTGAACTCTTCATCATATTCCATGCTGACAGGGTGCCTCTTAGGACCATCCCCTCCTTTATACCTAAAGTGGTCTCAGATGTTACCCCCAACCAGGCCATCCATCTCCCTACATTCTTTCCCAACCCCCATAATAAAGGAGAAAGAATTTTGCATACCCTAGATGTGCACAGACAGCTGAGATATTACCTGGATAGGACCAAGTCAGTCAGGAAATCTGACCAACTACTGGTCTCTTTCACTCCTGGGGCAGAGAGGAAACCTATTTCCAAACAGACCATTTCTAAATGGATTTCTCATTGCTTCCATTTCTACTGTTCCTTTCATGGAAAGAGTCCTCCTAAATCCATCAGATCACACTCACTAGGGCAGCCTCTACTCTCACTGACTTTCTGAGACGGGTTCCAACCAAGGATATTTTGGAAGCTGCTACCTGGACATCCATCCACACATTCACCAAGCACTACCAGCTGATGACCTTCTCCAAAACCAGGGCAGACTTTACATTTGCAGTCCTGCAGGGTATGCTGGCATCCCCTTAATATGCTGCTTGCTTTAAGCCCTACTCGTCCTTCCTCCACCCTATTTCTCAGCTTTGGGAAACTTCACACAAGTGATGACTGCAACAGTGAAAGATGAAGAACATAGTACAATTGTGTACACTTACCATAAATGTAGATGTTTGAGTGTATTCACTGTTGCAGTCCTGTTTCCCTCCCACCTTCCCCCTTTTTATCCTCTTTCTTGAGAGCTCTTAACTATTGGGGCAAGAAAAACTGATGTAATGGTGTCAGCTGCCTCATTTTATAGCCCTGATGACCTGATGCCAGCCTCAGTCACCAGTCAGCCGACGCAGGAGGGAAATCCTTTACTCTGGTATTCGGGCCGGCCGAGGGCTACCCAGCAGGGATAGCCCACAAGTGATGACTGCAACAGTGAATACACTCGAGCATCTACATTTGTGGTAAGTGTACACAACTGTACATTCTTACCATAATGTTCTATGTGTGTTGTCCATCTCATCCTTTATTCTCACAACTCTCCCTCCTTGCCCCCTGCCTATACTCCTAGTAGATTGAGTAACACAATTGGAATTCAGCAGGAATTGCTGTTCCAGTACAAAACACAAAACACACAAACCCTACAAACTATTTCTAATATGGGGGAGGCTTTGCCCCCCACAACCCCCTACTTAAATATACCAACTCTGAGATTGCACCACTGTAGAGGAAATAGTGAAGCTGCGGAAATGGCCCACCAAATTCTTTCCCTGGGAAAGAATTTGATGTTCTGCGGCTTCAATATTGTCAGTCTTCGAAGTTTCTGGTTCAGTGTTATAATATTTGAAGTTTTGACACTTCAGTGTTATAATATAGATCCTGTAGGTACATATACACACTTAAGTTTTTCTCCCTTGTGTTACTGGGGGCAAACAAGATCTGAGGTAATTATGGAGATGCATTATGGGTAAAGAAAAAGGCCCACAAGCTTTGCTGAGGACCTCGATCTGGAGAACTGGCCGAGATGTATTCGACACTTCGGATCCGAACCACCAGTGAGAATAAAGGACGAGATGTACAAAACACATGGAACATTATAGTAAGAACATAACTTCTTTTTTACTTGTACTGTTTATTGTCTCTGAGTCTGAGTCATGGCAGAAAAGGGTCTCTGGCAAGTGCACCTACTCAGTTACCAAATAGTAAATAAATAAATAAACAACAAAAATCAGACCTTCCTGCATATACACACCAAAATGGAACATCAGGCAGAAACTGGATGAAAACAACCTATAAGCATACCTTTAGAAATGTGGAAAATATTTAGAAGGTAAACTAATATTTCATAATTCATTCAACAGTCCATCCATCCCATTTCCAACCCACGTTGACATTTTACAGTATAGCAGGTACACCAGATCTTATCTTAGGATCCAGAGGGTTCAAATTATTCAGTCTGGAGATTATGTAATGAAAGATGACCTAAGTAGTCTACAGCATATAATTTCAGTCAGTCACCCCAGCTAAAACCTTCTCACTGGCATGATTCTGAATGCAGAAACTCACTAAGAGATTACAGCCAGGCCGTTAATATAGTATGGTTTCCTGCTTCTTTCAGAAATGTGGAAAATTAGAATCTGCTCTAGAAGGAAGTAAGCAAAATGGTGAATGAGCAAAGAAAACTACACCTTGTTAGTTCATAAATCAATGTGACTAACCAAAACAGGCCAAGGCATAAACTATACTGCAAAGACCATGAGGAAGATTATTTTTATTGCAGAGTTTAAGCAACAAAACTAAAAAATATTAATAAACTATTTAGACTACAAATCTCAGCAATAGTAGTAGTCTGAGTTAGGGATATTAAACTCTGCTGCCAGCAGTCATACAGAGGCAAAGGGCTCTGACAGATCAGTACAGGTTTGCTGCACAGAAAACAGAATTTAGTCATTGTGTTTCATTTACGTTTCACCTTAGCAATGCTAATTATGCAGGTAGCTGAATTAAATGAACTGTCTTTCATGAATGCGGTGGGTGAGCAGTTACATAAAAAGACAGAGGAAAAAGCAAGATTACTGCATTCCTTTATTTTTTTAATCAGATTTTGTCTGAAATTAATTTGCATTTCTACTTAACCCTGAAACAAATAGAGACCACACCCTATCACATGATACCCCTCCATCACAAATAGCCAAAAACATTAACAAGCACTTCATAAAATCAATACAGACCTACTTACTAACACCCCTAATGCACGACCCCCCCCACCCTCCAACCTATTCAGACACCAACCCCAGGCCATCAAATACTTCTAACCCTGTCATTAATAACCCCCCTACTCAACAAAATGTCATATAAACCCCATTCTCATTCCAGCCCATACATAATGGCACCATTAAGAAATTACTACATAAACTAAAACCCTGCTCTACCTCAGCTGATAACCTTCCACCACACTACCTCATACTGGCTGCTAATTCAATCACCTACCCAATCAGTATCCTTATAAATAAGGTCTTTATCTGAATCAGAGGTACCTACCATATGGAAACAATCTCACATCACCCCCATCCACAAAGGAGGCAACTCCTTTGATCTATCTAATTTCCATCCTATATCCATCTTGTCACCCATATCCCAAATTCTCGAGAGGGGTATCCATCAGCAGGTAATGCAATATCTATTGCAAAACAATCTTTTAACCAAAACCCAACATGGCTTCCGACCTAGCCACAGGACAGCTACAGCCCTATTATCTTTTACAGACACCGTAAACAAGGCCAGAGATGCATGATGCTATACAGCCTCAGTATTCCTTGATCTCTCTAAGGCCTTTGACACAGTGTCTCACCCCTTACTATTAAACACACTGTCTAACTGAGGCTTCCCACATAACACAGTAAAATGGTTTCAAAGCTACCGCAAGGATTGTAAACAAACAGTGAAATGGTCCAATGAACTCTTACCTTTTTTCCACAACCCTACTGGAGTCCCTGAAGGCTCCATCCTAGGACCCCTACTGTTCAACATTTTCACAAACAACCTTTACACTGCTTCTCACCCTGGGACCCTCATTCAGTACACTGATGATTCCAGTATAATCTGTACTGCTCAGTCACTACCAGAACTACTTAAAAAAATTCAACAGTCCTTTTCTGCAGTTGAATCATGGCTAAGAAATGCCCAACTCTTTCTTAATCCAAAGAAGACAAAACTAGTACTCTTTCATCCCCAGAACACCTCCCCTGTCACTGATCATTTTAACATCCTTGCATCTGACAACACCATCATAGAAGTAGTGCAGGAAAGTAAACTTCTAGGAGTTATCATTGGCAATAAACTTTTATTCGACTCCCATATAGAACAAAATATAAAGAAAACTGATCAAAAGCTGGGACTCTTCTGTAGAAACAAACATTTCTTTACTGCAGCAACCAAAACTACCCTTGCAAAAACATTTTTACTTCCCTCCCTTCTTTATGGTTCCCCTATCCTAACTAATTTACAAACTTTTACTATAAGCAAGATGGAGCAGTGCTACAACAAAGTTGACAAGTTTGCCACAAACTCTAAATATCACACACATCACTGTAAACCACTCCTAGAACTAAACTGTCTTGAACTCGTCAACCAGCTAGCCTCTATTCAGCTGTCCACATTACACAACCTAATTTTCAAGCCTACTGCCTGCCCTGCACTAGCCAATCTATTCACACCTTACACACCAATTCGATCTCTATGATCAGAAGACAAAAATTTCTTAGCTATCTCAAAATCCACAAGAAAACCAGGTCACTCTCTGTATTCCTACTCTGTCTCTAAACTTTGGAATTCACTACCTCTAGCTGCCAGGTCTATGCCTGGCCTGGCCTAACCCACTTCAAACCCTCTTTAAAAAATCATCTCAAAAAGGCATGGCTCTGTTCCTGCATAAAGCCTGCCTGATGCTCAGCACTTCCTGTTCTTCCACACTAGCCTCATTCTCATCTTCTGTCACATTTCAATCCTTCACAGTCTGCAAGATCCTAAGGCTCTTCTAACTCCTTCTCTGTTTCTATACTATATCGTTAAACTACTGCTCAGGCTGTATTGCTTCTATTCTTTTTAACTCTCTCACTATCTTTCTGTATCACTAACTTTCTGGTTACTATTTTCCTAACTGAAACTAACATTCTATTTATTTATTTATTTCTGGCCATGTACTGTAGCAGTCAGTGTCACACATTGCGCTACCTACATACTATTTTTTTTTTGGACACTACATCATGTATAGTGAGAGTGACTATTATTGTTTATGTTTTTAACTTTATAGAACCGTCTAGATGTGTAGTATATATATATTGTAATATTGTGTAACATAATTTGTTCTTTCAACTTATTTTGTATAGTATTAATAATGTGATTTGTACTGTATTGGATTTTATTGTATTCTTTATTGTACTGTATGTAGAGCTTTTCTCCATGGGCCTCTGTTGAAAATGGGTTCTGTAGACCCAGTCAGACCACGCCAGTAAACAAATGTCAAATAAAATAAATAAATAAATAATACAATGGTCATTTTTATTGCTGTGTTTTACAATGAGAGGAGAGAAAAATGTTTCTAGTATGTGACATATAAGTCTAGATAAACTAGTTTATTGCTTTATCCATGTCCACCTTAAATTATGACCCTGTAACATTAATGTAATTTTAATTATACAGAAAAAGTTTTTACAGCATACATAATCTCTGTAGTAGAATTGCTATGTAATTGCTGCAGCTCTAGATCTCATCCTGTCTGCTTTTTCTCAGCATGTGTCTTATACAGTGATATGACTGTTTACTTCAATGCACTGCTGGTAGGTAGTAAGGATTTTATAGGATCATAGGAAGTTACTAGGCTACTGGCCATGAGGCCCTTACAAGCCTAGCCAAGAATTCAGCCCATGTTCCAACAAGTCAGCACCCTATGCCACTGTCCAGCAGGGACATAGGTGGAATCCCAGGGGTGCATTTTCTGTTCCCCATCCAGTTATCCATGTTGCGCTTAAAAAGGTTTAATGAGGTACTCTATTTTACATGGACAGGGAGTCTATTCCACAAAAGGGGGAGTCTCTGGGACACAAATCTATCCCACCAATAAGTCCTATTGATGTCACAGACCAGGCTGAGGTCTTGCATGTGGGTTACTCGATGAAGCTTGATTTGCGGATATGCAGCAGTCCCATCAGGGCGGGTCTGAGATTGCTTTATGTGCCAGACAGAGGTCACCTCTGAGGAGTCTGTAGGAGACTAAGTAGAGGGACAGGGCTTTTAGCCTATATGTGTAGGGTAGATGTTTGAGGCCCTGGATTCTCCGGGTGAGGAATCTCTGTGGTCTCTCCAGCTGCTGTATGTGCTTTGTGAGGTATATTCCGAAATGGGCATTGTATTCAATAATCAGTCTTATAAAGGAAGAATACAGGGATGTTATGACTACCTTGTCCCTGGTTGAGATATCTTTACTAATGAGGTGGGCCATGTAGAAAGCTTTCCGTACAGTGGAGGCAATATGGTGGTCAAAAGTCAGTTTGCTATCAACCTGGCTTCCCAAGTCCTTCATGCCTAGTGCCTTATTATCAATGTGATCATTTGTGGGGATGTCATTCTCCCCAAAAGGGATGATGATGAATTTTTTGGCATTCAGTTTGAGGTCATGTTTCTTGCACCAGTCATTTGTTTGAGTGAGACCCTCTTTGAGGATGTCCACATCACTAGGGGAATTGATGACAGCACCCAGCTTGTATTCATCTGCAGACTTGGTCAGCCATAGCCCACTAGATGTGGCCTGCACCCCTGAGAAGTATATCCCAAACAGCAGAGGCCCCATGACCTATCCCTGCGGTACATCACTTGTTACGGGTCTACTACTTGAGATGGCTTCCCCTATTTTGACTAGGTGGGTTCTATCAGTGAGCCAGTTTGATACCTATCTGGTAACGTATGGATTGATGCCTAGTTGAGAGAGTGTATCTATTATACCTGAGTGGAGAATAGTATCAAAGGCCTTGGCCAGGTCAAGGTCGATGGTGTGCACCATCTTCTCCTTGTCTATGGCCTTGATGACTGTCTCAAAGAAGTTGACCAAATTTAACAGGCATGACCTCTCCTTGACAAAACCAAACTGTGTGGGATCAAGTGTCTGGAGGTCGCCAGTGTACTTGTTAATGAGGTCCATGATAATCCGCACCATGGCCTTGCAGATCAGGCTAGTTAGGCTGATGGGTCTATAATTTCCTAGATCAGTGGACGCTCCACCTTTGTGCAAAGGGATGACAGTCCTCCACTTGGCTGGGATGAAGCCTGTACTCAGGCTTTGGTTGAATAGGGTGCCTAATGGTGCTGCAACTTCCTGGCTGAGTTCATGTAGGATGCAGCCTGGGATGTTATCGGGTCCCATGGAGGCTGTATTTTTTGCCTTTGAGAGGGCAGTGACGACTTGCTCCCTAGAGATAAGGGGAGGGGTGCAGGTACTGGGGATGTCCTGTTTTAATGATGGGGGGAAACAGAGGAGTGAAGTTTTCACTGAACCTGTCTGCCAGCAGGTTCGATATATATACAGGGTTTGTGTATGTGGTGTCCTTGAACAGCAGTTCTGAGCAGATCTGGGTGCTTCCCCTGAGATTGCAGACATATGGGAAGAAAGCCTTATGAATTTCTTTAGTAGATGTGGCCAGTTTGCACTCGAAGTTTGCTTGGAAGAATTTCACTAGCGCTCTTATTTGCTTGTTCAGGCTAAGGAGAGATTACTTCCAGTTAAACACTAGCTCTTTCTTGGTCCTGGACAGCATTTTTTTCCTTTTATTATAGAGTTTATTTATTGTAGATGTCCACCAGACAGGTTTACTCTTCCTTGAGGAGGAGGATTTCATCTTGTCTGGTATTCCTGATTCCATGCAGCTATATAAATGCTCATTTAGTACTTTGGTGTAAGTTTGGACATATGTGCCAGTTTCTGTGGAGGGGGAGAGGGCTTTAAAGCTGTTTATACCTTCCCTCAGGAGGTTGTAATCAGCTTTGGAGAAATTTTTTGTTTGACCCTAGCTGGGGGTGAGGTGGGTCGGGGAAGATGGTGACTTTGAAAGTGACTGCTTTGTGGTCGAATCTTACCAGGGAGGATGACACTGTAGGGATACTGCAGTGGTTATTCATGTTGGTTAATACCAAGTCCAAGATATTTTCACCTCTTGTGGGGGTGTAAACCAACTGGTCCAAGGCATTTGCATTGACGAAATCAAGGAATCTCTGGGCATTTGTGTTTTGGCATGAGTATTTCTTCCAGTCTATGGTTGAATGGTTAAAGTCGCCCAGGATCAGGGTAAAGGGTTGAATCTTGATAGATTCAAAGAGGTCCAGATAGGTGGAGTGGGCATCTTGAGTTAGAGTTGGAGGCCTGTAGCTAGCTATGATTTGAATACAGGTCTTGTCAATTGTTAACTGCACCTGGAGTGTTTCCTGTGCAACGTACTGTTGCTTTACAATTTTTCAGTCTAGCATCTAACTATTCTAGGCTTCCTGTTTTGCTAGATATTCCTCTATGAATCAGAAAAGAACAGAAACCCATCAATATATCATTATTGTATACCATTGCTTGATAAGCAGTCAGCATCACTAAAGAGATAAGTGGATCTCATACATGAGTCTGAGAAAAACTTGGCAAGAGCAGCCAGCAACTGATACTGGCCAGGCTCCACAGAAGATCTGCTATTATGTAAGGCATCTCAGTTACCTTTACTTTCTAATCTCCTGCACAAAAGTCTAAATAAACTAGCAATGTTGAAACATGAAGGGAATGAACAGTGTAGTTTCCTGTTTATTAATGACGTATCTTTCTCTTTTTCTGTCTGTCCATGCTAAAAACAAGCCTTCTCTTTTTTCAGTTTAGTGTCTAGTGGTATTTCTGCCAGATGACAAATATAGAAGGTAATATGTAATAACCTTCAGATGGAACTGTTACAATGACAACAGTTTTTTAGCAGTGGTAAATCAGAGCTGCCATCACACAAACTTTATCATAGCCAAACAGAAAATATAAGCATACTTGCTGCTATTACCTGACTAGTTACAATTTCAGGAAAATGAAACTGTTAAAAAAAATCAATCATGTAGTACTGAACTTTTAGAT
The DNA here is from genome assembly GCF_019279795.1 of Protopterus annectens. Lineage (NCBI taxonomy): Eukaryota > Metazoa > Chordata > Ceratodontiformes > Protopteridae > Protopterus > Protopterus annectens. The sequence continues at coordinate 465,004,451 of NC_056747.1, forward strand.
AGTACCTCATACCCCTTACATCCTGTACTACAGCTCTTGTTTTTTTTCTGTAATTTAAAATTCAGTACCAAAGAAAAACAGAAAGTCATAGCTTAAGCGGCATAAACAGCAACTATCCCATGGTGTGTGCAAGTATACTTTTGATGTTAATAACTGAGACATGGCTTAGACCACATATCCAGGACAACTCCATAATCCCTCCCAGATGCAACATCCTAAGAGTAGACAGACTACACAAAAAAGGTGGAGGTATAGCCATAGTTTAAAAAATCAACTTAAAATTCCAACTTCTCCAACAGGAATCTCCCAACCCCAAAAAAGCTGAAATCATATGCGCCAAACTCCTCATAATACAGCACAAGCACCTAAATATAATAGGAATCTATAAACCCCCAGGAGACAACCTAACGACATTAGAGTCATTACTACACTGGACCTCCCACAATTTCTTCAAGAAACCATAGTCCTAGGCAATGTTAATATCGACTGGAACTCCATCCACTCTCCAATGCCCACCAACCACCTAAACCTATATACTTTTACCCAACTCATTCAATCACCAGCACACATTGATAAGTCCTCAAAAAGAGAATCCATACTAGACTGGGTTCTCACAAACCAGCCCAACACTGCCCTTCAGTGTGGAACACTTCCTAACTCTTTAAGTGACCACAATCCCACTTTCATCCTCAGGCATAAACTAAAATCAGTGAGCTCCTCCTCCCTTCTACAAACCCATTATCACAGAAACTTCCCCACAGACCAGTTCGTAGAAGCCTTAAAATCCTGCAACTGGTTTCCCATCAAAACTCTCCCACTTAACCATGCTGTAGAATACTTCAACTCCACATTCCTAGGCATCCTCAATCGTCTAGCCCCAATCAAAACAATTAGAATACGCAGCAACCCTGCCCCATTGCTACAAAGCACAACTAGGGCCTTACTAAAAGATTGGAATAAGGCTTGGAAAACCTGGTTCCAACACAAAACATTCATAACTAGGCAATTATACCTTGAACTCAGAAACAAGGCTAAGAAACAAGTTAAGATTGACAAACACAATTATTACATTTCCCTACAAAGAAAATTTAGTAGCAACCCACAGAAATTCTGGGCCACAGTTAACAACATCCTCCAACCCAGTAAAGCAACAACTCCACCACCCAAATACACATATAGCCTCTACTTTCAACAACTACTTTACTACTTTTATTCTTAAACTAATGAACAATACTAACCCCAACAATCTCCTCCAACTTCTCACACAACAGTCTAATTCTATCCCCTTCTCACTTAAACCAGTGCCAATATATAGTATTCAAAAAACTCTTAGCAAAACCCAAACCTACCCACCCTTGCTGCCGACAGTCTTCCAGACAAGTACCTCCAAATAGCATCCACAGCCATAGCCTACCTGATCACACTACTAATAAATAGATCTAACACTGAACACACTGTTCCAACCTTGTGGAAAACCTCCTACATTATTCCCCTCCACAAAGGAGGTTCATCCACTGACCTCTCCAACTATCAACCCATTGCTATCCTCTCACCACTATCCAAAATCCTAGAAAGATGTATTCACCATCAACTCCTCACTCACCTTCTTTCTAATAATCTCCTATCCAACTGCCAGCATGGCTTCCGTTCATCAAACAGCACCACCAACGCTCTAATTAACTTCAACAGCATAATAAACACATACAGAAACCAGGGTAATCTTGTCTCGGCCACCTTTCTAGACTTATCCAAAGCCTTCAATACAGTTTCCCACAATAAACTCTTAATCTGCCTCACCAATCTCAACCTTGACAACCCCTCCATACAGTGGTTTAAAAGTTATCTGGACAATCGCCATCAATCTGTCAAATGGACTAACTGCCTATCTCCCCCATTACCAGTCACAGTTGGTGTATCCCATGACACCATCCTAGGCCCCCTCCTGTTCAGTATCTTTACAAATGAACTCCACTCCAGAATTACAGGTGCCAAAGTTGTCCAGTATGCCAATGATACAACCCTAATCTGCTCCACATCCAACATTAAACTTCTACAACAAAAAAAAACAACAATCCTTCACTGACATTGAATATTGGCTCAATAATTCCCAACTAATATTACACCCAAAGAAAACACAGCTTATGCTGTTCCACCCTACCAAAACTCAGGATGTTACCTTTTCCATATCCTCAGGTCATAGGACTCTCATCACCCCAGTACCAGAAGCTAAGTTACTTGGATTCACCATTGACCAACAACTAAAGTACAACAAACACATATCCCTCACTGTCGCCAAAGTCCACAAAAAACTAGGGACCCTATATCGCTGCAAACGATATCTAACTTCAGAAGCTAGAATCACCATAGCCAGAAATCACCTGCTAGCAACTATCTTATATGCATGTCCAATACTAACAAACCTAAATAAAACTGACCTTAACAAACTCTCCACATGCTATAATAAAATCACCAGATTCACTGCCAACACCAGATCATGGTCTCACCACTGCCAAACCCTGAACAAACTGCACTGGTTAGAATTCCCAAATTTACTACAATACCACCAACTCAACCTGGCACACCAAATACTATACTATCCTGAAAAAAAACCCACTCTGTCTGGCCTCATAACCTTCTACAACCCTAACAGGCAGTTACGATCTACCAACAAAGTCGTCTTAGAAAGTGTCCAATGTATAAATAGCTCAAGCAACTCTCTCTTCACCAATGAAGTTGCAAAAAAACTGGAATATCCTGCCTCCTGACTTCAGACTTCAAACATGTACAACCACCTTCAAAACCCAGTTAAAAATCATACCTACACACCAATCATTTATGTACCTGCAAAGGACCTCCCTGAACTCCCAATCTGCTAATGTAGGGTATTTGCAGGAGGCCCTCTCTGAACTCCCAATCTGCTAATGGAGGGTATTTGCAGGAGGCCCTCTCTGTAATCCCATTCTGCTTATGGAGAGTCCACTCAAACATTCTACTGTACTTCACCCTCTCTCTTTTTACATTTTCCAAGTAGTGTTTGCATGCTTATAGTATACTACAGTGCTACTTGACTATGGAGTAGTACACTTATTCTTATATGTAATTCCTCTGTATTACTGTGTTAACCTTTTATATTTGTAACCTGTGTTATTGCTATATATATTGTTTATATTCTGTAATTTTTTTCTGGGGCTTTTCCCCCCATGACTCCGCTGAAAATCAACACCAGCTATCCAGTTGGACCATCCTGGTAAACAAATATTAAATAAATAATAAAATAAATGTTTAACAAATACACTGCCTTACTGACATATGGATAGCAGTGCTATACTACCCTATCTCTGGCAGTGCATCAAAGCTATAAAGTCTTCCCCCTACTTGTATGTAGGTGTGATGGACCAATCACCTGTGAGGACAGGGACAGCCTTCCAGACCCACAGACAGGACCCATTCAGTTTTCTGGAGGCATAGCAGGAGAAGGATCTCTGATAAGACTGCTTTTAACTCTGGACTTTATAGCTGCTGAGCTCATATAAGAAACCATTTTGGGTTTTTATTTCCTCCCTCTTGACTTTTCTGTCAGTGCTTCAGTAGTGTATTCTGCTGCTTTTACTGTTTTTTTTCTGATTAAGAATGTTGTATGTGCTTCTGTTTTTTTTATTTTATTTTTGCTAGCACAGTAAGACCTGTTGAGTAAAAGCTTCATTTGGAAGTTTTGCCAGGAAAACTTGCTGGTACTGCAGTTTTTTATTTGTGGATATAAATATTTGAGGTGACTGAGTAGGATTACAGCATTTTAAAGTTTTTTTTTTTTGTTTAAATCACAATTTTGGCACTGTCATATATTTTAAAGACTTCTGGCATGCATTTTTCATACATTTATAATTTATTTCTTGTCTAATACTGTTTTAGGCTGCATCCATTGGTGTTCACTGAAACTAGCTCTTTTACATGTATTTTGTGATTGCAACTGTGGTACTGAAACTGCCATTTTATGCAGTTCAGTCTCAAATAAATAACCCATGCAGAAATAGAGTGCAGATTGTTTTTAGCTCCATTTTGTATGTTAAACTTTTCTGACAAAAAATTATTTCTTGTCTAATATTGTTTTAGGCTGTATTCATTCATTCATTTGGTCTGAAACACCTTTTTTTAAGCAAAATCAGATGACTTTTGTGCATGTATTTTGTGTGTCGAACTGTGTTACTGAAAATACTGTCATTTTCTCAGTGCAGTGTTCAGAAAAGTATCCTACAGAAATAGTCTTTCGATTGCTATCTAGAGGGAGAGTAGTGTGATTTGCCCATTGTTTTACTGGGCTGACCATGCAACCAGTATTGGTACTGAGCTGGCTACTTTCTTGGACTCAGATACAGTGCCCCCACCACATCTACCCCTTATGGACCTAAAAACATAGAATTAAATCAAGAAATATGCCTCAGACTCTGAGTAGCCTAACTTTGAGTAAGCTATTGGATCACTCGCCTTCTTTTACCTCCAGGTCAGACATGTCCTCCATGGCTGTACCATTGCATGGTGCAGGTATGAGAGAAACAAACTGTTTAGGTACAGTGGAAGTCAGGGGTGATGAATCTGTTGCTGGTGTTGATACACCTCTACCCCAGGAATTCTCCCACTAGTATAGTAAAGATGACCCACCATGTTGCAGAGCAACAGTCTCTGACTGTGTTTCACCTAACCTGTTGGTTTTGGTTAGATCCATTATTCAGGCCATTGATTACATGGTGCAGTACCACGTTTTGACTGGTGCCAGTGCTGTCACCCCCATTTAACTACCCTAGGATGCTGATTTTGTAGAGGTTCTGGAATCAGAGGTTTTGGAAGTATCAGAGTCAGTCAGTCTGTTTCCTCTGAAGACAACAGGTTTAGTAGCCCAAACAAATGCTTTCTTTTTTCTCGAATGCTGACTAACATTAGAAATGTATACTTTTGTTATTCCCTCATGTACTGTAGCAAATGCTGGACTCAGCATTATAAAACTGGTCCATTCTGTTGAGAAAATGAATGTTTTTACTCCAAAATTGCAATGATTCCCAAATGAGAGGTGTCATGAAGACTGAGTTGAATCTATCCTTTCTGAATACTTTGTTGAGGTCCCCAAGTTCAAGATGCTCACCATGCAGACAGTGTTTTCTATTCTCAACAACTGCTTCATGGTGACCCTGGATCTGAAGGATGTGTATCATCTTTGATCATTGCTGTAGGAGATATCTGAGATGTGTTATGTTGTGTTTGCAATTCTATGCATTGCCCTTTGGGCTATCCTTGGCACTTTGAGTGTTTATCAAATGCCTTGCTCTGCTAATGGCTCACTGTTGGTTTCTTAGCATTCACCTTTTCCTTACTTGGTGGACTTTCTGATCTGTGCAGAGTCTGAATCCAGGTGTTTGGAATTGCTAGAGAAGGTCTCGACCTTACTCTTCCAGCTAAGGCTTAAGTTGAACCTTATGAAGTCATGCCTGATACCCTTGCAAAGACTCGTCTTCCTGGAATGCTTTATAGACTCTGACAAAAGAACGGCCTGTATTCCTGAAAGTACACCCTGTCTTACCAAATAGTGTTTCAGTAATTCTCCAGGAAGAAATTTGCCTCAGCAAAAAAATTCCTAAAAATTCTAGGACTTATGGTGTCCATGATTCTCATGATACCACTGTCCCATCTCTGTATGTGGAATATTCCGTGGTATGTCATATCAGGAAAATTTGGACTCAGCATTGGTATTCTTGGCACTCTAAGCTTCCAGTGCTGCCCTTCACCAAATGAGAATTACAGTGCTGGAGAGCAGAACTGAGTACCAATCCATGGCTTCCCTTCTTCCCTGCTGTTCTGGCAAAGTCTGTCCAGGCAAATTCATCTGACTTTGCTTGGGAGCTGTGTCAATGGGAGTGCAAGTGCAGGCCACTTGGGGTCACAAGGAATCAGGAAAGCACATTACTATCAAGGAAATGGTGACAGAGCTCCACGTCTTGAAACTGTTTCACTACCTATGGACTCTGGGTCCTCATTTGGGGGTTACAGACAACATCACAGTAATGTGGTACCCCAACAAACTTGGGGTTCCAAGGTCTTACCCTTGGTGACAGTTGGCAATGATGGTCTGGGAGCTGGCTTTACAGCATTCTCTGTTCAGGCATCATACATCCCATCAGGGCAAAATGTTGTGCCCAATCTGGGGCAGACATACATGACTGGAAGCTTAAGGCTGTGCCTTTCCAGGATCTAGTCCATCTGTAGGGTAATGACTTAAATAAATCTGTCCCCCTCCATTCAAAGCAGATAGCTGGAGAAATTATTTTCAAACATTTTTCAGCCATGCTTGGAGGACAGATGCATTCTTATTCCTTTAGATTGGAATGTCACTATATGCTTTCCACAATTTCCACTGATACACAAGGTACTTTTGAAGGTTCAGTAAGAAATACCAACGTCATTATGGTGACCCCCTACTGGCCCAGGCAATCTTGGTTCTCCCTTTTAATGGTATTGGCCAAGTGCAATTACCACAGGCTTCCTCACACTCTGCATTTTCTCACACCTTAGGGGTGACTGTTGCACCCCCATTTTGGAGCAACTACAGCAGACAGTCTGCATGATTCAGTCTTGACTCCATTTAGACACTTGTTTCATGAGGATGTGCAGCAGGTATTAAAGGAGGCCAGAAAACCTACTACTAGAAAATCTTCTGTTTACAAATGCATAAGGTTTTGTAAGTGGTGCCTAAATGGGAACATAGAGTCCCTCGAGATTAACATCCCTGTTGTCTTGAAATATTTGTGTGAGCTACTTCAAGATGGCTCAGTGTATTTGTCCATTAAGGTGCATTTAGTAGCCATCTGTGCTTGTCTAATCCACCTTTTTCTTCTTCTCTTTTGGTAAAACAATTAATGAGAGAAGTATTGCATGTGAGATCCCCACAGAAGCAAATTTCTCCTTAGTGGTATTTCAGCTGTGTATCTGATGTTGTCAATTTTCATTCTGTCCTCAACTGATGGTTTCAGATCCAATCCCTCAGTTCTGACTTGGCTGTTGCTAAAGTTCATGGCAACCAAAAACCTCTCGAGCTTCTCCCTTACTCATAATGCAACAGCCCTAAGTACCTCAGATCTTGTTTGCAGCTTTCAGCAAAAGACATGGTAATCAGACACTCTTGAGTGTTTGCTGTAAGATAAGTCTAAATTTCTATTTTTATTTCTTAAAAACCTTTCAAATCTAATCTTTAGTGTTTTCCAAATTAAAATCTAAGACAAAAACTGGGTCATAGAAGCCTTCCTCCTTGTCTTCAACTTTGGAGTCTTCCTAAAAAAGGATGAAGAGAGATCCAGCTTCAACCTTGGATCTGAAAACACTGAAATCATCTGACCCGATGCCCTCAGATCCAAAGGAACAAAAGTTGATGGATCCAACTTCATCTGATCCAAGACAATCTTATTCAAACCTGGCTGTTGCCAATCCATTTAAATTTATTGTATTATCAAGGACTAAATATTCACGCTTGGTGGATCCAGTACCTACAGAAGAAGATGTGAAAAGAGTGGTGAGAAAAATCCTCACACAGCACAGGGTCACATGGGTGTTCCCTTGGCTCCTACCCCTCTGGGTTAGGAGGTCTGTTTCTCTACTACCCTCCAATACAAGTTCCTCTTCTGACTCCTTCAGTGGTCTCAGAGTCTGTGGATCCTAGCTGCCCAGATCCATCTAGCTTGGAACTGAGGACTGCTGTATCCTTGGATCCTGAGCTTACTCTGAGCAGTCTGATCCCCTTGGATCCAGAGAGCTCTCAGATCCAAAGCTTCTCTATTGGATCCGAGGTGTTGCAGTCAATTCTGAGGCTTTCTATGCACCTCAGATCCTTGATATTGGACAACTTGACTCTGGCTTCCTCCTTGAAGATTTTGCCTTCAGAGCAGGGGAGGGTCACAGTTCAGAAGCTTGAATTCTCAGATCCGAGGTATTCACTTTCTCTGGGGCAATCTGCTTTCAAGGTTGTGAAGAGGGTTTTCTTTGCCTCAACAGAATGGATGAATCCAACCCTCTCAGATCCTAGATCTTCAGCCTTGATGTCTTAGTGTTCAGAGTCTCACCAAATCTTTCCACATGTACAGCCAGTACCAAGACCCCAGGCTTCCCCACATTGAATCTTGATTTCTTCTGCTACATCTACAGATCACCCCATGGAGGAGGTCTCTAAGAAGATGATGTGCAAGAGGAAGCACCTAGACTCACCAGAGGAGTCCATCACAGAAAATATAGATTTTGATGAAGCTGATGGGTCCCCATGGTTACCTCCTGAAGATATCTCATTTGGAGACATCCTTGAAATCCTTAGAGAGGGGCTGGACACCCAGCAACCCCTTGTCTGAGGAGTCCATATTCCTGAAGGCCTTCGGTACTGGCTCATCCACCTCTTGGGTGACTCTGCATGTGGATGAGCTCATTGAGTTGATCTCTTGGTGGGGGTAGAAGGAACCTGACACCATTGAACCTATACCTCTGCGACTAAATAAGATTATGGCACCACCCATGGACAAGCAGTTTTGGGGAAAAGGAGTGCCCGTTGATGCTATGGTTGTAGTGGCAGCCACCAAAAAGGAACTTGCCTAGGAGATTTCCACTGTCCAGCCACCCAAATGGACAGATTTGGGAAGCATGTCTATGCTTCAGCAACTTTTGCTTTAAGGTCTCTGAATTATTTAGTCACTTTATAAGACTTCAGAGGATGGATTTGATTAAGGGGATGTTGAATACACTCTCAGGAGCTGTTTCTGAAGAAGTTCAGTCATCTGTGACTTCTCAGTTGGCTGCAATCCATTTGTAATTCCTCTATAAGGTTGGTTTCACATGTAGCAGAAGGAAACTTAAGGGCAGTGGGTTCAGGCATTTCCATTAGGAGGCATGCCTGGATGCGCTTGTGTGATTTTGCGGAGCCCTTCAAATCCTCATTCGTCAATGCTCCCTTTGATAGCATGTCTTTGTTTGCCCCCAAGTTGAAGGACACACTATCCAGGTGTGAAAAGGATGGAACGACCCTGTCTGCTATGGGCATACAATTTTCAACCCCTCAAAGATCCTTTTCTAGGAATCAATGAAATGGATGAAAGATGTGGTTCAAGAAGTCTTAGGGTCCATTCCAAGAGACATATGTAGAAGGTTCCCCAGAGAAAGAGGAGGAAACATTAGTGGACGGCGACACCCTCATTGCAGAGATGGCCCACAAAACCAGGGGTCCAGAGAATCTTTCTTTGACAGACCCCGCCAGCACTCCTGAAAAGAGGCCTGACTGCCCACCTCTGGAGGCAGTCAGGGGACATTTATCCCTCCACCAGAGAGGTTAGCTAGACTTAATTCTCTGCACCCAAGTATCTTTTTTATTTCCAGAGTATATATAATTCTCTTTTCCCTTCCTCTTCCAAACTCCAGAAAACTCCCTAATGTTCCACCCAGTCAGAGAGAACAAGCAGCAATTCAAATTCAAATGCTGCTAGAAAAAAAAGAGTCATCCAAGAGGTCCCACCAAACCAGATAGAATCCGGAACATCCTTAAGGTTCTTTTTACTGCCAAAGAAAATGTGTGTGTGGGGGGGGTGAAGACCAGTTTTGGATCTCAGTATCTTAAATAAGTTAGTTTGATGAACCAAGTTTCAGATGGTCATAGATCAGTCCATTCTCCCATTCCTGGGCAAGGATGACTGGATGTGCTCAATAGACCTTCAGGATGTGTATTACATAAAGATGAACAGATGATCCAGAAGGTATTTATGCTTATGGCTGGGAGCCAGTCACTACAAATTCAGAAGTCTGCCCTTTGGTCTCACCACAGCCCCTAGGGTGTTTACCAAGTGCATGGCAGTAGTAGCAGCTCACTTGAGAATGCAAGGATTCTGAGTGTTTCCACATCAATTGATAAGGACAAGAGACCAGATTCTCCAGATGTGCTCTCTTCTGGGGATAACCGTAAACTATGTAAAGTCCCAATGAGAACCTACTCAGACTCTAGAATTCATGCAAGCAATCCTCAATACAAAATCAACCACAGCTTCACTTTCTTGCTGAAGAGTTCAGACTATAAGATTCCACATCAGAAAAATGATCTGCAGTACCAACCTTTCAGCTTGCCTAGTGCTTCAAACACTGGGATCAATGGCAGCAGCAATAACACTAGTACATTTAGCCAGATTTTACTTGAGAATTCTTCAGTGGATGCTAGCCATGCAATAGTCAATACTTTACCAACCCTTGTCTTGTTGGATACAAATCACTCAGACATGTAAGAGAGATTTCAGGTGGTGTACTCAGTCAGATCAGGTGCTACAAGACTGTCCATTTATTCCCCCTCAGCCCAAGTCCATATTAACCACAGACACTCCCCAGATAGGGTGGGGGTATTTTTTGGGGAAAACAGTCCAGGGCACTTGGTCCCCTGAAGAGGCCAACTTGCATAACACTGTCCTAGTAATGAGAGCAGTGCTTTTAGTGTTGCAGGCCTTCCAGGATACTCTCCCCTTTGGGACTATTGCAATACGAGCAGAAAATATGTCAGTAATTTGGTACATCAACAAACAAGAAAGGACCAAATCCTACCCCTTGTGTTAAGAAGCTCACAGACTGTGGCAATGAGTGATCTCATCCAACCGCTTTCTCATAGCAATGCACATTCCAGAGGAATCCAGTGTGACAGCAGACAAACTGAGCAGGTGCATTCTTTTACCCCACTAATGGCCCCTCAACAAGAACATGATGGAAGTGATTTTCCATCAGTGGGACCAGCCTTGCTGCGATCTTTTCACCTCTCCCCTAAACAACAAATACAGCAGGTACTCTACCCTAATCCCCACTCAGGAAGAATCACCGAGAGATGCTCTACTTCACAATTGGCTCCCCCAGTCTACTTTATGCCTGTCTGCCAATCCCAAATTCATACAGAAAGCTACAATGTTGAAAAGTAAAGTCATCCTCATTGCATCTTACTGGCCTCAACAGATTTGGTCCCCTTCCTTTGGCCTCACTTGCTTCACCAGCCTTGGATTCTGGATCTGACTGCAGACCTCCTGTCTCACCCAACAGGCATGATTCATCCAGACATAACCAACCTCAAGCTAATTGCCTGTCTTTTCCACTTCCATTAATAGCCAGACAATCTAGGCTCTCTTCTCGTGTCTGTCAAATACCTTTATCTTTCCATAAACCATTTACCAGAAAACTCTATTCCAGCAAATGGAAGAAGTTTGTTTACTGGGCTCATCAAAATAATATTGATCCCTTTTCAGCCCTGATACATACCATCCTTGAATTATTGACACATCTTTTTAAAGAAGGAACTAGTGCATCTATGCTTAAAGTTCATTTAGCAGCGATATCAAATTTTCACATTGGTTTCCATGGTTCTACTGTAGCATCTCATAATTTGAGCAAAGCCTTCCTAAAAGGCACTCTTCTCAGACCCCCTTTTAAAGATCCTACTTCCCCATGAGACCTGAATCTGGTACTGCAGGCTCTAAATCAGTCCCCCTTTGAACCAGCATCTGCATGAGAACTGAGATACCTTTCTTGGAAAACAATTTTTCTGGTAGCTATTACCTCTGCAAGACAAATTTCTGAGATTCAAGCACTGTCCTCTAAACCACCATACTTGATGTTTCATAAGGACAGAGTTACATTATGGACTAATGCAACCTTTCTTCCTAAGGTGGTTTCAGAATCTAATATCAATCAGTCCATTAATTTACCATTTTTCTTTCCCAAATTTGCTAACAAAGGTGAATACATGTTACATGTTGGATGTCCACAGACAATTACATTTTTTACCTGTGTAGAACAAAAGATTTCAGAAAAATTGACCAATTGTTTAATTTGCAGAAGTAAAACTGGGAAAACCAGTTAAGAAAGTTATGTTATCTAGGTGGCTAACTGATTGTATTTCATTTGTTTATAAGAAATTGTCCATTACTCTACCAAAAACACTACAAGCCCACTCAACTAGATCTATGGCCATCTGTTCAGTTTCAATCCAGAATGTCCATGCATGATATAATATGCAGCAGCAACTTAGGGAACCCCCCCATATCTTTATTACCCATTACAAACTGGATCTGGTCTCTAGAGGTAAAGCATCATTTGGTTCAGTTCTGTTCAGGAATATCCTTTCTTGAGTCCACCCTAGATTTTAGGTAGCTGAGGACTCCCATCAGTTGAGGATAGAATGAAAATTGACAACATCAGATAAAGAAGTTATGTACTCACCATAATTTTCCATATGTGTATTCCATTTTCATTCTTCCTCAACTCCTCACCCACCAACCCCCATCCTATATAAGCTTCTGGAAGAATGAGTAGTTACAAGACATGACAGTTCTATATATTGAACTTCAGATGTAGTCTTCTGCCTAGTTCACTGTAAATATTTCCTTTTTTCTAAAGTCAGCAAACAAGATCTGAGGTACTTAAGGTTGGTGCATTTTGAGTAAGGGCAAAGCTCAAGAGTTTTTTGGTTGCCACAAACTTTAGCAATGGCTGAGTTAGAACTGAGGGATCAGATCTGAACCCATCAGTTGAGGACAAAAGAAAATAGACAACACAGATGGAATGTTATAGAGAGCGCATAACTTCTTTTTTAGAGAAATTGATCTTACCACCTTTTGAACCTGCCACTCAGATTGTTCTGAAGTTTTTAATCTGGAAAACTGTTTTGCTTATTGCTCTGACATCTGCAACTGAAGTCTCTAAGGTGCAAGCTCCCATGGTGGGACAACCTTACCTGATTTTCCATAAGGATTGGGTTGTGTTGCACATTAATCCCTCTTTCATGCCTAAAGTGTCTTAGAATTCACCCTCATTCTGCACATTAACCTTCCCATATTCTTCCCAGTACCTAAGAATAAGGGAGAAAGGATACTTTATACCTTGGATGTGCACTGGTACCTCAGGTACTACCTTCACAAAACAAAATCCTTAAGAAAGGCTAAAAAGCTTTTTGTTTCCTACACAGGGGCAAAGAATGGTCAACCTTCTCTAAGCAAATCATTACACATAGTTGTACACTGGTATTGTTTTTTGTTACACTCACCATGGCAAGGCGAATCCAAGCAAGGTAAAGGTGCATTCCAACAGGGTCTTTTCCTCTTCAGCAGCTTGTTGGAAAGGTGTGGAAGTGTTCTAGAGTTAGCAACTCAGTCCTATGTCCTACTTTGTAAGAAGCAATACAAGCTGGATGTTTTTTTCTAAATCCAGAGCAGGCTTTGCAAGGACTGTTCTCCTGGGGCTCCTGGACCCTTATCCGTCCTCCTTCCAGATTGAGTAAGTTTTGGGAATCTACTCATATGCTAGTAAGCAGTGTTTTGCTGAACATAGTACAGTTGCATATTAAGTGCTACTTACATGTAACAGTAGAAGTTCATATAATACACTGCTTTACTGGCAGTACCCACCATCCCCCTTTTGGATGTCCATAGTTTGGTTTTGGAGTTGCCTTTGAGTTTTGATCAGCTGCATCTTTGTTGTTTTATGTGTATGTGGTTTTCACAAACATGTATTTTCATCTTCTCTTCCTTCTGGCCCCTGGAAAACTGAATTGGTCCTGTCTTTGGATCTGAAAGGCAGTCCCTGTCCTTACAAGTGATTAGTCCATCACATCCACAGTCCATCAGAGAGAGGAGTTCTGAGCTTGATAGACTGACAGAAATAGGGCAGCAAGGCACTATTACCCATAAGCCAGTAATGCAGTGTATTCTATGAACATCTACTGTTACAGGTAACTAGGACTCATGCAGCTGTATTTTCATAAACATATTGCTAGTACAGGGGGTAAAAGAAACAACTTCAATGAATAATTTTATTGCACAGAAAAGAATATAGTAGTTCCAGTATACAAATGAGCTATTTAAAATATGTCTTTTTTGATAGTGTTATTGTGTAAAGGAAGTAATCACCACTGTCCTATCAATCATATAATTTTAATCAGCCCATGGATTGTTTACCCACTCAGAATTTGCCTTTATAGATAAAAGCTCCAGAATGTTGCCTCAGTCAGTGAAAATGACATGGTATATAGGAGTGAACATGATTGCTATTATAACAAATCTTATGAATATTTCAGTAGGCAGAAATCATTACCACGGTGCAGACATTGCTCATATGAATAAAATTAATTTAAGAACTTATTTTATATCACATTTATACTTTTATTCAATGGTTAGTGCCTAGGCATTCATTTTCATATTATGTTTTCTTGTATTAAGCTAAGGTTTATAAAGAGTGAATTCCTTCAACTTAAATCATAATATATAAGCCAAAGATGTCCAATAGGCTGAAACAGTGGTAAAAAATAAATAAACTTTAATAAAATAACTAATAAAAAAGCGCCTTCGCGAAACTATCGCGTCTTCAGACCATAAAACATATGCTACAACAAAGCTATTTAAAAACAGCCCTTAACCAATCAAATACAGATTATAGTCATGTGACATTCATCAATGGATTCAGACCTTTCCTTTTTAAGGCAGACTTTAAAGAAATAGCATTATTTACCCCTGGGGATACATCTAATCTAAAATCCATTTCAGTTCCATAAATTCAGTTTCATTAATAATATCACCTTCCCTAGTGTTCACATTTAACTGCTGCAGTACTAAAAACTTAAATTGATGGGTTTCATCAAGCTCTGACACATGCTTGGCTAGTGCATGATTAAGTTTAACATTCCGTATGTCATTAACATGTTCCAATATAGGTTCCTTCAAGGTACGGTTGGTCTTCCCAACATAAAACATTTCACATGCTATACATTGTGCCATATAAACAAGATTTTTACTATTACAATCAGCATAGAAGCAAAAATTAATCTCCTTATGTATTCTAGGATGAACAATAGAGGTGGTAGACCAAATAAACCTACACGCCTTACAAGATCTACAGGCATAAGTACCTTGATGTTCAGATTGTACCCTGATATGCCTAAATTGTTTATAACATAAGCATTGTTTTAAGGCTTTATTATTCCTAAAACAAACTGCGGGGTGTCACCAATGATTCTACTATATTTTCATCCGTCATTAAAATAGGCCAATTTTTATTCATGATATCACATACAAAATTAATATTGTTAGAATAAGTCAGAATCATTCTATTCTTATCAAACTTGTTAACAGGTTGTGGGTCAGTTTGTTGCATCTCAGATCTTCTGGAAAAATAGGGTGCAACTCCTTTCATGCTGACCTATCAATAGTCCATTCTATTACTCCTATGCTATATCCACATTCCAATAATTCAATATGTAAGGTATCTAGGGCATTTCTCAGGGATAAAGCATCAGCGTGCATAGGCATTAACCTAAGAACCTGATTTTTAACTACATTTCTGGCAATGTGTCATGGATGCCTACTAGTATTATGTAAAATATTATTTTTCTTACAGGGTTTCCTATACATGCTGGTGGATAATGCACCTAGATCATTAATATTAATCAATACATCTAGAAACTCAATGCTTACCACAGAGCTATGACATTGTTAGAATGTTTCTCGTGTCTGAAACGACATTTTTGAATTTAAAGGTAGAGCTTATTTGTGCTGTATTATATTTGATTTTGGAGAATAATGTTTTTAGTTTCAAAACAGAGTATTTTTTGCAGAAACTAGGGGTTGCTATGGGACAGCATGTGCTAACTCATATGCGAACCTAGTTCTTGCTCAGTGGAGAAACAGTCCGTCTTTTCCAACATCTTTTTTGTTAATTATGTCATGTTTTAAAAGCGCTTTGTGGATGACATCTTTTTTGTTTGTCCCCAAAGGATTAACTTATTGTTGATTGCAGTACTTTTTTTACTTATTGGCATAATACTTCTTTATAGAGTTGTATGCATATACTCAGTTTGTTAAAATTGTATTTATATTATGGACTTTGTGTTAGCATTTTTTTAGCTGTAACCTGAAATCAAAGCTGCCTGTTTGGACTTCTAAACAACAAACAGAAGTTCATTTTTTTAATTAATATATTGTGTTATGGAAGTGCATGTCTCATTTCTAAGCACAATTCTTGAAGAAACATTTAAATAACAATCAAAGTGCAATTAAAATTCAGTTTTTGTCATGTCCATATGGCTTCAAATATGACTTCTGATAATATTTCTGGATTTTAAAAACGTTACTGGCTTTGCATGCAGACAGGCTATTTGTGAATAGTTCCATTTAAAGCCTTCACTGACTGAGGCAACATTCTGTATTAATTAATTAATCAATTAATTAATTAATTTTATTTATTTATTTACTTATTCATACATTCATTCCATTTGATAACCAGGAAAAGTTGAACTAGGCATAAAAACACTTTTCAGAGGAAGCCCGAGGAAGAAAGCTCCAGTATATATAACAACAGAGATAGCAACATAGTAAAAATTACATTATACATGTTATAATATAAGAATTAAGGAAGGCAAAGTAGTATCAAACAGTAGAACTAACATATCAATAGAGTCCTTACTTGGATAAGATAAACATGGAATGATGTACATTAGGGTATTCATATCCATACAGTTGACATATTTGAGATATTTACAATATCAGTTCAAAAAGCATAAGGGACATTGTTTGTAGCATGAAGTAGCATTTTAAATAGTGCAATGATAAGTAGTGGTTTACAGTACTTCAAAAGATAGGCGAAGGGTTGTAATGAAGTTTATCTTGGTGTGGAGAAAGCCAAGTGTTTGTAAGATGTAGCTTTAGGTCAGTTTTGAAAGAGTTGAGGTTATCTATTTGTTTCAAGGTTAGTGGAAGGGAAATCTATTTTCTGTAAACAGTATTAGAGTGCACAGCTTCAACAGCTAGATTTTTGGATTTGGTTATGTTAAGTAGCACCTTGTCCCTTGATCTATGGGCTCTGTGTGGGCAGTAGAAACTCAGAAGAGGTTGTAGGCTAGGGCACATGTCTGGTTTGTTGAGTTGTTTATGGATGATTAGAAGTTGTGTGTGGAAGTTCTAGCCAGTTTTGCTCTCTAAGGACCAAGCAGTGGTGGAACGTGTATAGTAGGTTAGCAGCAAAGTTGTCAACTTTATTGTAACACTGTTGAAGGTTTAGGATTGAGGAAAAGCTCAAGTTTGTTAGAATGGGGGATTCATAAAGTAAGGTTGGGATTAAATAGATTGGAGGTGATGGTTTTCCTGGTTGACTCTGTGAGAAAAGATTTTGTCCAATATAATACTTTTTTTAGCTAAATATGTAATTCATATTTTAGTTGCTGGTCTATGAGGATGCCACAGAGTTAGGTATTGTTTATTCTTTTCATTGCAGCGTTATTGTTGGAAGAAATAAAGACCTGATTGAGCTGGAGGTTCATCTATTTAGTGGTAAAATGTTTGAGTTTATTTATTTATTTTTTAATATTCAGCAGGAGTAGGATGTTTCTATCCATTTTTCAGTCGAGGAAAAGGATTGTTGTGTTTGTTGATGGAAGATTAGGAGGTCTTTACCTGAGCAAATAAGCATTGCATCATCTGCATATTGGACTAGAGTGTCATGTTGGGGTGCAGTGTACATGTTATTAATGAATATGTTGAAAGGTAGGGGTCACACGATAGATCCTTGAGGAACTCCTATGGTTACAGGCAGGAAGAAAGAGTAAGTAATTTTCCCATTTAACTGCCTGATGCCTATTTGTCAAGTAGCTATAGAGCCAGAGTAGGGCAGTGTTGGAGAGGCCTATTGACACAAGTCTGTGTAGAAGTTTGTGATGTTTGACATTGTCAGACGTTTTGGATACATCTAACAAAAGCATAGACCCCAGGTTGCCAGAGTTTCGGTTGTCACTGATTGTGTTGCTAAAGTTGAACAGTGCTGTAGTAGTGCTATGATAAGGTCTAAATCCATGCTGTGTGGGTGAGAGATTATTATCTAGGATTAATTATAAAATCTGTGAGTGAATTAATTTTTATTTAGAGGAAACAGAATGACAATGAGTCTGAAGATAAATCAGAGGAGGGACCACTTTTGTGTAGTGGTATGGTAAAGGATTTTTTCCATAGTCAAGGAAAGTAATTTTCTGTTATTGAGTTGTTTATTAAATAGATATAGGATATAAAATTATTTCTGCAGCTATTCTGATGTATTCAGGAGCTTCTGTGGTGGGTTTTAATTTAAGGAGAAGCGTTTTAATAAATGTGCTGGGGAAATGTTTGATGTAGAAAGGTTTATCAGCTGATATAACAGGAGGAGGAGATGGACTACATGGGGTATTTACTTTTAATAAGGATGTTAAAGTGGGAGTTGAAAATGAAGTAATGCTCTCATTAGGGTTAGGAGTAACTGGGATAGGCTCAGGTTTTTTTTTGCCAGGTTTGAGTAGAATATTAATTGATGACAAAAATAATTTTGGTTTAGTTTTATGGCTTTCCTGAAACCTGATATAATTTTTTATCTTGTTTTATGTTGTGTTTTACATTTTTTTTTAATTTGTCTGAACAGTTGCAGTTTGGAGACTGCTTTGATTTTTTAGTAACATTTCCAGAGTTTGTCTCGAGTCTTCATTAGATTTGTTTGTGCTTTTTAATAGCCAAGGGATAAAGTTATTGTTGATTGTTTTTGTATGGGCTAGAGCTAGGCTGTTTAGTGTGTTTAGAAAAATGGCACTAAATTTACAGTTGCTTTGTCTAAGGAAAGTTGTTTGGTATATTACGGATGTGAGGTAAGAAACCAGTCTAAGATTGTGTCTTTTGATGTATTATGATTATACCTAGTTGGAGTAATAATTAGATGAGTAAATCCATATCATTGAATAAAGCTTGATAGCGACTGTGACGCCCCACCACTGGACCAGGAATCAAAGAGCCTCAATCCTCACCACTGGCACCAGTGGGGGATTTACATTTGGAGGATGACAAGCACACTCACAGTAAAGTGCAATTTCCCTTAAGAACACACAGAGACCATAGTCAATCCAGGGCTGGTTTCTTCCTCTTTCTCCAGATCTCCAATAAGACTCCCCTCAGGCACAGCTATAGTGTTGAGATCTCAGCTGAGTGGCCAAGCCAAGACCTCCAGCATCCTCTGTGTCCAACCAGTGCTTTGTGTCCCTGCCCAAGTAGCTGACACACAGTCTTTGAGGTTTGATTTATACACACACATACCTGGGAAAGGCTGGCACAGGTTTACTAACTATGCCCTCTCTTGCCCAGACTGTAGGGTAATTATCACTTCACCAGCCAACACCTTATCAGCTACTTTAAGGCCCTTAACAAAGGGTGTCCGATATTACTGTGTAATGTTACTATTAATACAAATGGTAGCTTGACCAAGAGCAAGGCTATTAGGAGTGGTCTACACAGTGTCACCAAATAAATATGCAAGTACTCTCAGAACTTGAATATCTCTAGACATATCAGCCACAATGAAAGGTTTACATATATTTAATAATGAATAATAAAAAAACAAGAAAATACTCAGTATATATATTTACAGTGATATCAGAGTTCAAAAGCACAATAAATATTTAAAACAACATTGCAAGACAGTCTCAAATAAATAATGAAAAATATCTAAAATAAGCTTTGCTATATTCTTGACTATATCTAAGAGAAGTATACTGTTCCCTAGACTTACTTACTCATAGCAAGGCAGATGTGTGGTGAATAGATCTTGTCAGGTCCAAGACAGAATATAG
The DNA here is from genome assembly GCF_019279795.1 of Protopterus annectens. Classification (NCBI taxonomy): domain Eukaryota; kingdom Metazoa; phylum Chordata; order Ceratodontiformes; family Protopteridae; genus Protopterus; species Protopterus annectens. The sequence goes on from NC_056747.1 coordinate 465,024,111, forward strand.
AATGCAGTCTCTCTCTCTCTCTCTCTCTCTCTCTCTCTCTCTGGGACTTATTAAATTAATATCTCAAATATTACTGCTGGGATAGCTTGCAGAATGACATAATTTCTTGTCATCTGACTCTAGCCCAGGTAAAACTCTCACTGCTGAAAGCTAGCAGTATTTAGCATCCACCTGTGAAAATACATAAACAAGGGCTTTTCCTCAGATCTTTGCAGATCCTGAAAGTCATAAAACACTTCCAAGACAATAATGACAACTTCTCAGCACAGGCGTTGTGTTTCTTGCTGCACTGAAACTGAAAGATGACATCTTTTTATGGCATGGCTATAATGTAATTTAATTTCAGCTATTTTTCTGAAGTTAACCTTCTTTATTCCAGTTTCCACTGTTAAAATATATACATCTAAACAGTTACAGTAATGCGGGTACATTTCTGTTGTATTGCAGTAGGGTATGCTGTGGTTGCATTTTAAGTACTTTGCAAACATCTTCTCAACACACACTTCTGTACCAGCACTTTGATATACACCTGACATACACTTCTAATACATTTGTAACACGAGTATCTTATATGAATCATGTTGACATTCACAAATGACATATACTTTACAAAATTACAGATAGTTGGTCTGGCAGTATCTCCTTTCGTGACAGGGAGTTACAGTTGTGTGTCATCCAATCTTTCTTAAGGTTTCCAAGGATTATAGTTTCATGGGTAATGTTACTGGAAGTCCAATATAGGATGTCTCTGAGGGTAGAGACATTATTGCCTGGGGGAATGTATAAAGCAATTATAGCTGTTAGGGATCAAGTTTAAGGAATGATATAAGTATCTCAGCCTTTCCAAACTTGGGTATGATGGGGTTACAGATGGAGCATTTCTTCCTAGGCCTCCACTGAAAATGGGCTTTGTCCCAGTTAGACTTTCCCAGTAAACGCATGTTAAATAAATAAATAAATGCATACATACATACATACATACATACATATGAATAAGTTTTTATACAGGATAGTTACAGCACTGATATTTTTGGTTTTCCTGTCTTTTCTATGGACATCGTAACAAAGAAATAAGACTTCTTCATCTTTTATATTTTGTTTGAGCCACGTTTCTCTGGTGATTAGGATATCTGGGGAATGACTGTCTATCCAGGCATCTAATTCTGGTATTTTGTTACAGATACTTCTTAGGTTGATATTGGATACTTTTAGATTTATGTTTGGATTTGAACAAGTATTGAGCTTAGAGTTGATTTAGTATTCTTTGCACCAGGGTTAGAATGAATGCCCCCATTATTTCTAACTTGGTTTGGATAGCTAGTATATGGGTGCCAGTAGTATGTGTTATTAAATTTATTTCTGCGTTTAGGCATGCGGTGATTTGTAATTGCTTACTTTATTTTTAAATATTTTACAATAGTCAGATTAAAAAGATGATGTGATATAGTTACTGATTTCATTTGTAATGTATTGTGAGTACTAGTTAACATAGAAAAGGATGTTTTAGTAAGATAGAAAGGGAATGGTTTGGCTGTAAAGTGTGAAACTGGGATTAGGAGTGGTAAGGTAAAGGTTATATATAGTAAGCAGCATTGTTGAGTTTATTAGACACAGATAGTCTATCCCTCGGTGGGCTGCTGTGTCTCCTCGGGCTGGGAGTAGATATCCCGAATACTGTACACCTGGGTTCCTGTCCTTCCCTTGCCAAAGAAGCCCGTGGACATCATTTTAAGCATCTTTTCCTGAATAGGATTTTACATTTTCCCTCATAAGACTGGCTTCCCAGAGTTGACCGTTTTGGAAACTGTACACCTGGGTTCCTGTCCTTCCCTTGCCAAAGAAGCCCGTGGACATCATTTTAAGCATCTTTTCCTGAATAGGATTTTACATTTTCCCTCATAAGACTGGCTTCCCAGAGTTGACCGTTTGGAAACTGTACACCTGGGTTCCTGTCCTTCCCTTGCCAAAGAAGCCCGTGGACATCATTTTAAGCATCTTTTCCTGAATAGGATTTTACATTTTCCCTCATAAGACTGGCTTCCCAGAGTTGACCGTTTTGGAAGTATGTCCTACTGTTGTACTGCTTAACACTACTGTCCAGGGTATATTTGCTCCCCTACCAGGATTATCAGCAGCCCCCAAAGTCTATCTTTAATTCCTTTCCCTTCCCTCCTCTCCTCGGCCTTTATCCTTGAGGAACCTCTCTCTCTACCCTGAGCTTATTTTGTCTTGGCAAACTCCCTGCTTGCTCTGTCTGTTCTCCTTCCTGCCCTTGCCACTAGGTGGCACCCTTCACACTACTGACCCTATAACCATTTTTTTTTTGGCTATTGTACTATAACTTACACTGACATTTCCAGTCCATATTCTGACCTCTGCCTTGTGCTACTTCCCTCACGCCTGACTCCTCTACTATCTCCTACCCCCCACTCACCATATAGTCTCCATAACTTTCCTACTCTTAGAGGCCACCCTTACCTGTTGTCCTGCTTCTCTCCTCTTGCCTGATTGTTTTTCTGCAACTGATCTTTCACTTGCTTTCCTGCTCTATCCTATTCTCCATTACCACTCCTGATACCCCTCTCCCTGTACTACCTGTTTCCACTCTGTGACTTTTCTTTTGACCTGCCTGTTCCTTTCCCTCGCATACTACTGTAGTTTACTCTTTTACGTGCCTTCCCTACTCCTAATATGCTCACCTCCTTATGACCATCATCTCCCCTCTGTACTCCACTCTCGAGTTCTTGTCTGCCTATAGCTCTTACTCTACCACATTTCCTTCCATCCCTGCAATCCTCACACATAGCTTCCAAATTCCCACCTACTTGCTGTTGTCTTTTTTTTCTCTTTTTTCTGCCCGGAACTTCTATTTTCCTACCATCCCTACCTGTCTCCCCCCCCCCCTGCCTCATTTCCGTTTCTATCATACTAATACACCCATCCCCTAGCCGCCTCCTCCCTATAGTCTATCCCTCTGTGGGCTGCTGTGTCTCCTCGGGCTGGGAGTAGATATCCTGAATGTGAGTACTTGCTTAAGTGCACTGTTTTAGTGATGTTCTTCGTCTTCCCTTGCTGCAGTCCTGACAATTGGGTATAGTCCGCGTCCCAGTCGGCCCGAATACCAGAGTATAAGGCTGGCGTCGGTCATGGCGCCAGAGACTGGCGTCAATGCGTCCGGGGCTACTAAGCATGACCGGCGTCATTTCCTCAGTCTTTTGCCGCATGGTCCGATGCAGAAGCAATTTTGCGAGTGCAGGTTGGCGTTCTGAGATTTTCGGTTTCAGACCGAATACAGAGTTGGCTAAGTAACCCGTTGAACATTTTGGTTTTTCTTGCCTCAGTATTTAACCGGATGTCAGAAAAAGTGAATAACTGTATTTCTTGTGGGAAGCAGATACCGCATAGGGATTATCATACATTGTGTATACCTTGTTTAGGGCCTGAGCACGGCGTTGTTGGTTGCGCTCTTGTGCTAGATTTAACAAGCGCACTATTAAGAGGAGGCTTGATTGTGCTAGGTTAGTGTTTGGGAAGCGTTGCAATTATACTATGCCGTCGGATGCTCCGGCTGCTTCAGCTAAGAAGCGCAAGGACAAAACAGTGAAGTCTAGCGGTGAGGAACCGGCAGTCCCGGACGTCGGTCCTTTAGAAGGCTCAGAGGAGCCAGAGGTTTTGCCAGGAGTCTCTATGGAGTCTCAGGCAGATACTTTACTGTTACAGGATGTGCCCTCTCAGGAGGTAGGCCAGGCTGAGGGGGCTTCTCAGGTAACTGTTCTTCCCTCTCTTCCCAAGGTTGTTAGGGCCTCTCCTTCTGTTGCCAAAGCTTCTTTTAGAGGAAGGCCAAGTTCAGCTTCTGTAGGGGCTTCTCCTAGCATTTCGGGCTCTGTGCCTAAGAAACATATGCTTAAAATGGCAGAAGATTTGATTACTTTGATTAGAGGTTCTATGCCCCCATCTGATAAGAGGCCTAGGGTGGAACAGGAGTTTGATAGTTTTGAACAGTGTTCACAGGCTTCAGAGTCTTCTGTGGAAGACTTGCAAGAGTTTCCTACTTATTCTGATTCTGATGTGGATGATTCCACTCCTTCAGCTTCTCCTCCTGAGGATTTTTCATTTTCAGAGACTCTTCACTCCATGAGGGAGCACTTTAAATGGGAAGGCCAAGATTACTCTGACTCCAGAAAAGGCTTAGGGAATTCTTGTTTTGCCCCAGCATAGGCCTTTAGCTATTCCTCCTGTGTTGAATGTGGTGGAGGATGTTTTGCAGAGGCTTCTCTGAACCCTGATTCCTTGCCTCCTGCTCCTGTTAAGCCTGATAGGTATTATAGGGTGCCCGAAGCTCATAAGTATTTGTTTAAGAGTCCCAGGGCGGACCCAGAAACTGTTTCTCAGGGGCCTAAAGGTGTTAAAGCTTCTGTGGTTAAAAATCCTGTACCCTCTGATAAAGAGGCAAGGGCTTTGGATAGGTGGGGTAAGAAAGTATATACTTCTTCCACTCTAGCCATGAGGGCGTTGAATTGTCAATTTCATATGCTGAAATATCAGAATTATCTCCTTTCACAACTGAAATCTAAGGTGGATGCTTTGGCGGAAGGTATTGAGTGTAAAGAATTGCTGGATTTGGTTCATGTGTCTGAACAAGTGGGTAAGCATTCTTTGCAGTGTGGTTTTGATGCTGTTCAGGCCTCCTCGAGGGTGGCTGCTACTAGTTCTGTTCTTCAGACATGCATGGTTGAAGGATCAGAATTTAGCTGAGCATGTTAAGACCAGGATTTTGGATGCTCCTTTACAGTCTGATGTGTTGTTTGGGCCGCCTGTGGAAGCAGTTTTAAAGAAAATGGAGGACAAAGCTAAGTCTATGCAGACTGTTAAAGATTTTGCAGGTGCAGCCTCCAAGTTTAGTAGAAATTGGCCTGCTAAGGGGTGGACTTATCCTGCTTATGGTTCCCAGTCTAGGGGTAGGTCTAGGCGTGGTAGGGGCAGGGCTCAAGGTTCTTTAGGCCTAGATCAGACAGTTCACCTGCTCAGACTTCTGGTGAGGGCAGGGGTCAGTCCTTTAAAGCAGAACCAATGACCTGCCTTTTCAGCTGCCAGTGGACTCGTCTGGCAGCTCCTTTGGGAGGAAGATTGTCTCTTTTCAAAGAAAATTGGGATTTAATCACTCAAGACAGATGGGTGCTGGATATCATTCATCACGGGTACAGATTTTATTTCCACACAATGCCCCTTTCAAAGGCATGCCAGATGTTCCTCCTCCACAAAGAAAAGAGGCTCACAAGCAAGTTTCTCAGTTACTCCAGATAGGGCTATTCAGCCAGTCCCTGTGTCAGAAAGGGCTTGGATTTTATTCTCGCCTGTTCCTAGTACCAAAGAAGGGGAACACATGGAGACCAATTTTGGATTTATCTATCCTCAACACTTATCTGGACATTCCCAAGTTCAAGATGTTGACGTTACAGCAACTGTTACCTCTGCTGGGCAAGGATCACTGGATGGTAACTTTGGATCTCAAGGAATCTTACCTTCATGTGCCCATAAGGCTAAGTTGCAGAAAGTATCTGCGGTTTCGAACTGGAGATTTTCATTATCAGTTCTCTGCATTGCCCTTTGGCTTATCTACTGCGCCCAGAGTATTCACAAAGGTTCTGGCTCCAGTGATAGCTCACTTCAGGCTTCAAGGCATTCAAATTTATCCTTACTTGGACGACTGCCTGATTCTGGCTCAAGAAAAGGAACACCTTCTACAGCATCTGGAATATGTCATAGCAGTGCTAAGATGCCTAGGGTATTCTGTGAACGAAATAAAGTCCAGTCTAGTACCCTCTCAAGACATGTGCTTTCTGGGTGTGAGACTGAATACAGCAGCCCAGATGGCCTTTTTAACCCCGGACAAACAAAAGAGTCTGTCACTTTACTTCCATCAACTATCTCATCAGTCCGTGCTGACTGCAAGGACAGTCCTTCAAGCATTAGGGTTCATGGCATCTTGTATTCTGGTGCTTCCCAATGCCAAACTGCATATGAGGAAGCTGCAATGGTATCTCAAAAATGTATGGACACAGCACTGCCAAGATTTGGACACTGTCATTCAAATAATACCTTGCCTTCAAAAGGAATTCTTGTGGTGGGCTCAGGAATGTCACCTAAACAAGGGACTCTCTGTGACCCGGCCAGGTCAGATTTTAACGACAGATGCCTCGGACACTGCTTGGGAGCTCATCTAAATGGAAAGTGGATACAAGACAAGTGGCCTGCCAGACTACAGCATCTACATATCAACATGAAGGAGATGTTAGCAGTCCAGTTTGCATTGATGGCGTTCAAGGAGTTACTTCTTCCAGGGCAGGTGTTGATTCTGACAGACAACACAACTGTCATGTGGTACATCAACAAGCAAGGGGAACACATTCTTATCCTCTATGCAGGCAAGCAATGATTTTATGGGAGACTGCGTTAAGCCTGCAACTGACTCTTCAGGCAAGGTTTCTGCCAGGAGCACAGAACTCCTAGCAGATGTATTAAGCAGACAAATCATGGATCCCCACGAGTGGAAACTGGATCTTCATGTATTTCAGAAATTGACAGTGTCATGGGGAACTCCAGACATAGATCTGTTCGCTTCTCCACTAAACCACCAGCTGCCAAAGTATTGCACAAAGGGGTTTCATCACACAGCTTGGAAAGTGGATGCTCTGTCTTTCAGTTGGAAAAACCTTCATGTCTATGCCTTTCCACCTCTACCTCTTCTTCCAAAGGTATTACTAAAGGTCAGACAGGACAGGCCAAGGATGATTTTGATAGCTCCAGATTGGCCTCGGCAACACTGGTACCCACTTCTAAGGTGTCTTGTAAAGAAGCCTCCATGGCCTTTACCTCTGATTCCTCATCTGTTATCTCAGAAGGATGGTCATCTGCTCAATGTCAAGCTTCAATCTCTTCATCTCACAGCTTGGCATATTCTGTGTTGAAGCATGGTAGGTCTCAGCTTCCTCAACAAGTTTTAAATGTGATTATGGAAGCTAGAAGGCCTAGTACTAGGAGAGTGTACGCAGAAAAATGGAAGAGATTTTTATTTTGGAGTACAGCAAAGAATTTGGAGATTTCAGAGCCTAATTTGAGTGTGGCTCTTCAATATCTTACTGAATTATTGGACAAAGGTTTGTCTTTCTCTTCCATAAAGATTCATGCTGCAGCAATTTCAGCTCACTATGATTGTGACCCACCTTTGTTTTCATCCTTTGTTCAAGCAGTTTCTTAGAGGGCAAAGAATATAAGACCCCACGTAGAGCTCCTACTCCTGCTTGGGATCTCAATTTTGTGTTGGAAAAACTTACTCTACAACCTTTTGAGCCTGCAGCTACTGCTGAATTGAAATATTTGTCATGGAAGACTGCTTTTCTGTTGGCTATTACTTCTGCAAGAAGGGTGTCTGAGTTGCAGGCCCTTATGGCAGTAGAGCCCTTTTGATTTTCCATAAGGACAGGGTATCATTACGTACTAATCCTTCCTTTATGCCTAAGGTGGTTTCTAGTGTGGCTTTAAACCAAACTATTCATTTGCCTACGTTTTTGCAGATCCTCAAAATAAAGGGGAAAAGATTTTGCACACTTTAGATGTACACAGGCAATTGCGTTATTATTTGAGCAGGACTAAAGATTTTAGGCAGTCTCAGCAGTTACTTGTTTCTTTTGCTTTAAGTTCACAGGGCAAGCCTGTGTCAAAACAAACTATTTCTAGGTGGATTGGCTTTTGCATTGCATTTTGTTATTCCCATCATGGCAAAGAGGTTCCAGCTGGGATTAGGCCTCATTCCACTAGGGCTACTGCCACTTCAACAGCATTTCTAAGGGGTGGCAACTAAGGATATTCTGGAAGCAGCTACTTGGAGTTCAGTGCATACTTTCTCTAGGCATTATCACCTGCCTATATACTCTAAGACTAGAGCTGGTTTTGCCACAGCTGTTTTACAAGGCATGTTGTCAGCTCCTGCTACTTTATAATTTGCCAGCCTCCCTTACCTCTGCTTTGGGATTCTACCCAATTGTCAGGACTGCAGCAAGGAAGGCGAAGAACATAGTACAGTTTTGTACCTACCATAAATGTAGATGTTCGAGGATTCCTTGCTGCAGTCCAATCCTCCTTCCCTCTGTGTTTCAGGGTGGTTGTGTAGGTGAGTTTACATGCTTATATTTTTGTATATATTACTGTATATATTGTACATGTTTTTGGTGCAGGTTGTTTTTGGGACTTGTCTTTTTGGGTCTTCTGACATCTGGGGCAAGAAAAGACTGAGGAAATGACGTCGGTCATGCGCATTAGTACCCTGACGTACTGGCGTCAGTCTAAGGCGCCATGACGGCGACGCCTCATCTCTGGTATTCGGGCCGACTGGGACGCGGACTATACCCAATTGTCAGGACTGCAGCAAGGGAATCCTCGAACATCTACATTTATGGTAGGTACAAAACTGTACTTTTGTTTCACTTATTAATTTTAGTCCTTTGTATTTGTATCCACTACTGTTATCCGAGTTGTTTCAAAGTTAGCTCTGTATACCTACATCTGTGAACTGTACTTTACGATGTTGTTTGGGAACCACGTGGAGCATTTGTTTGCTAAGAACTTGCGGAAACGGGTTATCAACCCTGTTTCTACTCCTGCTTGGCCCTGATCCAGCCATCACGCATGGTCGCTACAATAGTTTTATCTGCTATATTATTTTTCGTACTACCAGCGGTACCTGTGCCTATGTCCTATCTTGACTTTTAGGCAATTAACCTTAATTGTAGCATATACTTTCACCGCTCTCTGTAACCACCGCATACTACTGTCCTAATAACGCTTACGAGCCATTGTTGTTTTACTTGCACCGCAATTGTATATTTTCTAAAGCTGAAGCCAATCTGTGTTTAGTGCTGCTTCTGCCAGAACAAACGGCCACAGAGGAAGCGTTTGGCTTACCGCTCTCTTCTAAGCCTGTTTTATTTGATGGTGCTGCACCTAAACTACATATACCTAGCAGGGATCATGCTTGGTAGACTCTGTTAGAACAAACAACCACAGCGGAAGCGTTCTGCTTCCCGCTCTCGCCTGGCCTGATTATTTTGGATTGTATAGCGCCTAAGGCGCCTTTTTAACTAGTTATACTTAGCAGCGGTAACCTCTCTGTATTAGCGTTACTCCTTGCTGCAGCGTTCCTTGCCTACAATCAGCCTCCACGTGGTCTCCCACAACTTCTGGCTGGCGTTCTTAGGAAACTACAGCTGTTTTAAGACCTTGTTCTAAGATTCAAGTGTCTATTACTGGTATTTTTTCCATATTGCTTCCCTTGTTTTTTGCTTTTGACAAATTTGCCTACTAGCTCTGTGCACAGATGCACACAAAGTTTGGTATTTTTTAACCAAGACACATTTAAGCTACGCTATATTTCTAGCTTGTATCCCCCCTTGGGATCCTGTTATAATTAGTTATAGATGCAAGGCTGTGAATGTTGTGTCCTGCCATTTCTTTGTAAGCTGTTGATTGCTTGTAACTCATAGTGTAGAGTTGGACCTATTTAAACAGTGTGGTAGATCTAGCTTGCTTACTTGATACCTTAACTTATAACTGATACAAGGTTGTTTTTTGGTAATCCCTAGTGTGTTTTTCTTAGCAGCCTAACTTGACCACCTAATTGCAATGTGTCTTAATAAGACTATGTACTGACCTGTTCTTTGTTTCAAGGCATATTAACTAGCTAAGTGATACATACTGCATTGACTAATTTGTTTTTTTCCCCTTCTTTTCTCTCTCTACCTATAACCCTATCAGACTGTACACCTGGGTTCCTGTCCTTCCCTTGCCAAAGAAGCCCGTGGACATCATTTTAAGCATCTTTTCCTGAATAGGATTTTACATTTTCCCTCATAAGACTGGCTTCCCAGAGTTGACCGTTTTGGAAGTATGTCCTACTCTTGTACTGCTTAACACTACTGTCCAGGGTATATTTGCTCCCCTACCAGGCTTATCAGCAGCCCCCCCCAAAGTCTATCTTTAAATCCTTTCCCCTTCCCTCCTCTCCTCGGCCTTTATCCTTGAGGAACCTCTCTCTCTACCCTGAGCTTATTTTGTCTTGGCAAACTCCCTGCTTGCTCTGTCTGTTCTCCTTCCTGCCCTTGCCACTAGGTGGCACCCTTCACACTACTGACCCTATAACCAGTTTTTTTTGGCTATTGTACTATAACTTACACTGACATTTCCAGTCCATATTCTGACCTCTGCCTTGTGCTACTTCCCTCACGCCTGACTCCTCTACTATTTCCTACCCCCCACTCACCATATAGTCTCCATAACTTTCCTACTCTAAGAGGCCACCCTTACCTGTTGTCCTGCTTCTCTCCTCTTGCCTGATTGTTTTTCTGCAACTGATCTTTCACTTGCTCTTCCCCGCTCCGTTCGCTACGCTCACTCCACTCCCCACCCTACCCCCAATTCCCACCCACCCCCAGAGGCCCTACCTTTATAGTAACTTAGACACTCCCCCAACTATCTAACCTCCTATCACATTTCTTGTACTCTTCACCTATTAATACCTTACTCCTACTCCTACAACCACACCCACTCTCCTCTATCATCACCTCACTATACTACTGATACCACTCAATCCTACTGTTACTTAACACATCCCACTAGTAACATGACTTTAAACCTGAATATTATCCTTTCATTTCTTCTCCTTAACATCCTTCTCTATTACCACACTCTTACCTCCTATGAATATCTCATACTCAGTCAACCTCCTGTATTAGCCAAACACACCACTTCTACACCTCCCCTACTTAAACAATCTCATATTAATATACTATCAACCTCCCCCTACCTTCCCCCTCTCTACCACAAAATTCACCACTTCAGACTCCTAACCTCCAAACGTTTCTACCTTATACCCTGCAAAACCTAAATATATCTCTAGTCCCACAAACACTATTACTGATACATGGTGACATCCACCCCAACCCTGGCCCCAATACTCTCATCAACCACACCCACTCCAATCTAACTACTAACTGTTCTACCTCACCTTTCTCCCCTGACTCACTCTGTATTGCTCACCTAAATATTCGTAGCATCAATAACAAAATCACACAACTCCATGCCTTAATTGATTTCTATGCCTTTGACATTCTCTGTCTCACTGAAACATGGCTCAAACCTAGTACCAAAGACAATGAATTTACTCCCCCAGGCTATAACACCTTAAGACAGGATCGTCTCAATAAAAAGGGCGGAGGAGTGGCCCTTCTATACAAATCCCACCTGCAGGTAACCTCAGTAGACACCTTGCCCCCCTCCATAACTAATGCTGAAATGCTCTGTACCAAGCTCCAAGTTAATAAAACTAAGGCTATTTACATCATATGTTCTTACATCCCTCCAGGCAACAACATCAACACACTAGAAAATATCCTAAGCTGGGTCTCCAGCAACTTTCCACAAGAAACCATAATCCTAGGGGACTTTAATATTGACTGGAACTCCTGCATATCTCCCAAACCCTCCATTCACATTAATCTCTTTAACTTTCATCAAACCATTAACTCCCCAACTAGATTACACAAATCAACCCACAAACAAACCATTCTAGATTGGATACTAATTAACAACAACCCCCTCTCCTATAAAACAGGAATACTCCCTGACAATATCAGTGACCATCTCCTGACCTTCATCTGTAAACAAAACTATAACATTACCAAGCAAGCTACCTACCATACCATACACAACAAAACAAATTTCAACCTAGCATCCTTTGAAAGTGAACTCAATGAGTATAACTGGTCAACTCTAAAATACCTCCCTATAGATGAAGCAGTAACCCATTTTAACAATACCTTTCTACAAATTCTACACCATCATGCCCCACCGCGCTTAATTAGATTAAGCTCCAAGGCTGCCCCATGGCTCTCAAAACTACTAAACAAAATATGCGAGCTAGAAATAAATTATGGACTAAATGGAGATCCACAAAAAACCCTACTGATCACCAGAATTTTAAGCACCTGAGAAACTCAACTAAAAAACTTATCTATCTGGATAAAAAGAACTATCACTTTAAATATCAACAAAACCAAAACCAAAACCCCAAACAATTTTGGTCATGTATGAACAAACTACTCCATCCAGGGAATACCAAAACCCCTACCCCAGCTAGCCTAGCTCAAAGCCAACCCAACATAATAGCCAACACTTTCAATGACTTCTTCTCTCAAACAGTCACCTCTCTGGCTAACACCATGACACCCCCCATATCCCTCCCAAAAACCACTACCCCTAACAGCACCCCCATACTAAAGTTCCATACTGTCTCCACTACCTATATACGCAAATTATTATCTAAACTCAAACCTTGCACCCCTTCAGCCGACAAACTACCAGCTGAATATCTTCAACTAGCTGCAACTGAACTTGCCTATCCAATCTCCATCTTAATAAATAGAACAATAACTGAATCCAAACTCCCCTCCTGTTGGAAAATCTCCCACATCATTCCCCTTCACAAAGGAGGTAATTCTAACGAACTCTCAAACTTTCGGCCTATTGCCCTTCTATCCCCTCTATCCAAAATAATGGAACGCTGCATACACCATCAACTCTTACAACATCTCTTGAGTAACAACTTACTTGTAGACTCACAACATGGGTTTAGGCCCTACCACAGTACATCTACTGCCCTTCTCTCCTTCACTGACACAATAAACAAACATCGCAACAACAACCTGTTCTGCTCTGCACTTTTCTTAGACCTATCGAAGGCATTTGATATGGTTAACCATCAACTTCTACTCCACACTCTAGAATCCCTGTCACTTGACCCACTAGCACTACAGTGGTTCGATTCTTACTTGACAAATCGAAAACAAGCAGTCCTATGGGACAGCCATCTATCTTCTCTACTCCCAGTTACAATAGGCGTCCCACAAGGGTCCATCTTAGGTCCCCTACTTTTCTCTATATTTATAAACAACCTACCCACTTCCCTCCCTAAATCCACCTGTATACAATATGCTGATGATTCCACTCTCATCTGCTCTGCTCCATCCCCTGCTGAACTCCACTCCTCTACCCAATTGGTTTTCACAGCAGCAGAAAAATGGTTTCAACATATCTGTCTCCTCCTTAATCCCAAAAAAAACAAACTTCTACTCTTCACCCCAACCCTTAAATCCATCCCAATCACCTTTTCCGTTGTATCCAGCAATGGCACTATCATCAAACCCGACTATTCCACAAAACTGCTAGGTGTCACCATAGACAATCAGCTTAACTTTGACTATCACATTGATTTAACTATCAAGACAGTAAATAAAAAGATAGGAGCCCTTTACAGACTTAAGCCCTTTATTACCGCCACATCCCGAGTATCACTTGCCCAAACTCACCTCATCTCCACACTACTGTATGCCTCCTCCTCCTTTATTAACATTTCTAAAGCTAACCTTCAGAAACTTAACTTAGCCTACCATAGCATTGCCAGATTTGCTACCGGCTCTCCATTCCGTACTCATCACTGTCTTAACTTAAAGAAACTCAACTGGCTAGAACTTCCAAATCTTATACTCCTGCAGCAATTAGTCCTCACTTTTAAAATTCTACATTACCCCTCCAACATACCTATACTTAACAATCTTATCACACCTTATACAAATCTCACTTCACTTCGTTCAGCCAACAAACTCCTAGTAGCTACTATAAAATCCCACAATAAAGCAGGAGACTCCTTATTTGCAAACACTATCGGATCACAATGGAACAAACTTCCCACTGGACTGACCTCACTAGCCTCATGTTACCTATTCAAAAAACAGATTAGAAATCACTTACAAAATCACTGGCTATGCCCTTGCACAAATCCTGACTGATAACTTATACACTACTTGCTCTCTCAACTAACTTGTATACTTAATTCTATCTTGCATTTACCCAAGCTTTGTTTCTCTCCCTTTCTAGTGTGCCTGTTAAAATGTAAACTCTCTTGTATGATAATTGAGCTTTCCTCCTCAACCCTCTGTAGAATATATACTTCTATTAGTCCACTCAAGCCTAGCAATACTGTACAATCTATTTGACCTTACTTTTCTTTTTGTTAGTACTTTGCTTGTGTTACTGTTTGATTGATTGTTATTGTTATTTTTTTCTTTTAATATTTTTTACTAATTGTATCTTTTTAAACTGTAAAAGTATAGTATTTTAGTGGAGCTTTTCTCCTCGGGCCTCTGCTGAAAATGGACATGTATCCAGCCAGACTAGCCCGGTTAACAAATGTAAAATAAAATAAAATAAAATAAAATAAATAAAATTAGTAGATTCATTGTACAGAGATTTAACTGGATCCAGTGATAAAGGTGATGACTTGATATAAAATACAGTTCTTAGTAAAGTTAGTAGTAGTCCTGGTACTTAAGAGAAAGGTCAGTAATGATACACATGTTTTGCTCTTTCACTGTAATAAAGTTCTTGGTGGACTGCGCCTCTTAGACAAGTGTGAAAAGCTACAGAGATCAGTATGATCTAATCTGCCTTTTTTTTTTTCATCTGTCTAGTTCCAACAAACATCCGAACATGCTTTATTTTCTTGCTCTGTGGTAGATGTATTCTCCCAACTCAATCAGAGTTTTGAGATCATTAAAAAGCTTGAATGTCCTGACCCACAGATTGTAGGACACTATATGCGCAGGTTTGCCAAGGTAAGTCCACATGATAATTTTTCTGAAAATAATTCAGCTGAATTTTTTAGGCTTTATTTCAATTAGCTATGAACTATAAATAATTAAAACAGTAAACATTATTGATTACTTAAGTTATTGATTACTGCTGTAAAGTATTACTTGCTCCAAAAATGTAATGCCTGTGAAATACAGATACTGATGTAGTTTCAGATTAACACGTTTTTTAGTATAGGATCTCAGGGAAGCATCACTGCATTTTTGTTATTTTTTAACACATAATTGTGAATGTAAGCTTGGATAAAGTCTGTAAAAAAATTAAGCACCTTGTTTTGTGTTTGTTTTAAAACAGTCCTGCCTCCCTCCAGTGACCATTAAATGAGCATAACTTATTGCTATAGTAATTGGCTGTATATTCTAATAAAACATTGTATAGAAACCAAATAGACTTTAGCCCAACTATAATTCAACTGTGTTTTAAAATTGTACAACAACCTAAAGGACATCCATTTTTATCACTTATTACTGGCCCATTCTGAAGTATGTATTGTTTATGGTGCAGAACATTTGCAGGCCTTCAAATGGTCATGAATCTAGGACAGTGACTAAAAGCGAGACAAGAATTTAGGGGCTGTAGGAGACTAGACCATTGCCTACCCAGTTCTCCTGCTCTGTGCTATTAATAATGGCACTAGACACAAATATTCAAAGTTAACATGCACAAATGGCAGCATACTAGGAACACAGTCACCATCACAGCTTCTTCTTTTTCAAAACTATCTGAAAGAGTCTGTATGCATTATGGATATTGAACAGTTTTAAATGATCAAGAGCTGTTGTACATATTCACTTTTCAAACACTTAAAGCTGTATATACTGTTATCATCACAGGGGCATTTTTCGTGAAGGTGGTTACATTAAGGGTGGCAGAATAGGTTTATCTGCTCAAAGTGTGTAAGTTCAAATTTGAAACTGGATGTGAGAAAATATTTTGTGACAGAAAAGTTGGGGATGTATGGAACTGTTAGCTGGAATGGATTGTGGAGTTTAATTTCTTTATTTATACTTATGTCCTTCTGGAAATAATGGAGGGTTTGGTTGGGATATTTGGATTGTTAGTCATAGAGAGTCAATAATTATAAAATGAGCAGACTGAAAAGATATAATGCATAACTCTGTAAACATCATATTGTTATATATTGCTGTTAATGGTTATTACACCGACTGCAAAAATTGTGATCTTTTTTAACTCAAGTTTTGTGAGAATGGCATAAGCCATACATTCTGCTATATTATGTGGTGTAAATGGAACAGTAACTTGTAGGGCTGTAAAGACTATCGCAATGACCAGTCAAGAACATACTATACTTTACAAATTTACAATGGTCTAATGCAAAGAAAACTTTACAAAAGACTATGAGACTCTTTCAGAGGAAATTAACAGCTCACTGGAGTGGTCATCCAGACTTAATGCACGATTAAAAAACATAAATCAGATGATGCCACAGAAAGCTCCTGGCACATCTACTTTGATAGAGGAGGTTTGGAAGCAGAGAACAGACATCCAACAGGCTCTTGGACAGAGTAGTGGTTGTGGTGGGGAGGCAGTAAACACCTGGCACACATCATCACTGCAAATAAGAGGGTGTGTTCAGGTTCCAGCATTATTTATAGCAACCAGTGTGGTTGCATACGAAAGTTACTTTTTCTGTGGGCTTCACAGGACATTACAGAAGCATGCATTCCTGGATGTTAGAAAATGAAGGAGAAAAGAGGAGGTCAAACCTATGTACAGGTATATATGTGCTTGGTACCACCAGAAGGAAGTATAGAGGCAGTCGAGGTCACTTGGGAAGATACTAGATTGCTGTATGTGGCAAATGTATATGTAAATACCTCCTGTATTCCTTTTGATGTAGTCAGATTTTCCATTATGTGTGACTGTAGACTTGCAAAGTATTGAAAGTCCAGGAAATAAAAATAATTTCTGTGAGATTGTATGCTTAACTAAATATTTTCAGCTGGTAGTTCTTCTGGACTAGTTGTTTTCTATATCTATCAATATATCTATGTTCATCTCTCTCTCTCTCTTTCTATGCATACATATTTGGATGTACAATTAGTGATCAAAGATCACTATGCTGATGCCCATTGTACTGACCTACTTATGTCGAAACATGGAACAGCACATATTGTGCATCCTCTGGGGATTAACCCATTGCAGGCTAAACCAACAACAGTTGTTATTGCGGGGAAGCAAGCCCCCCTACAAACCCCCACACCCCCTGCTAATTATAAATGATAATTCCAAGACTGCACAATCCCTGGGGAAAGGGAATATTCCCCTGCCTGGGTATTGTCAATCTGATGCACGTCAACCACCTGTTTGTGTTGATCAAATGGTGTCAAACAGACATTGCCAATGTGATCGTTCGATCACATATTATACAGTCATATATTTATGTATATGTTGTGAGTTTGTGCGCGCGTGTGTGTGTGTTTGTGTGTGTGTGTGTGTGTGTGTGTGTGTGTGTGTGTGTGTGTGTGTGTGTGTGTGTGTGTGTGTGTGTGTGTGCGTGTGTCTGCATATAATGTCAAATTTTTTTTGCCAGTGCTGAATTTAGTGGAAATAGAATGAGAGCAAATGGCAGTATGCTCAATATGCAATAATGCTGAACTGTGTTTGTATGTTTTTATGATGTTTTTATGTGCAATATCCAGTAATGCTGAATTGTAGGTGTGTGTATTTTTACAATGGCTTTATGTGGGGTTAGAGTTATGTGTTGTTGAGTGGGTTGGGTTTTTATGTTGAATATGTGTCATGTTTATGTATTATTAATTTTTTTAAATCATTGCTGGTGCTGTTCTGTTTGTGCTCTAGCAGTGATTCCAGTTGTAAGGCTTTTTTTTTCCTTCTTGGAGATGGTGTTTCCATGAGTTAGTTTATTTAGGTTTGGGGGATGTAAGAGTGCAGCACAGCTTGCAAAAATACTTATTTTCTGTTTGGTTGTACCTTCTGTGTGTGTGTGTGTGTGTGTGTGTGTGTGTGTGTGTGTGTGTGTTTGTTATTTTATCTTTTGTTTTACTGAGGGTTTGTTGTGCTTTGTGTGAGTGTGTGTGTGTGTGTGTGTGTGTGTGTGTGTGTGTGTGTGTCTGTATATATATATATATATATATATATATATATATATATATATATATATATATATATGTATATACAGGATTTTATGACATTTCATAGAAATAGTGTTTTCATCTAACAGCAAATCATTGAAAACATGAATCTAAAACACATTTCATTGAATTACATTTCCTAAAAAATTTCATATAGAGCAAGTACTCCTAAGAAAGAGTTTTTGTTTTATATGGGGGAGAATCCTGTGCACTCCTTGCTCCTGTTTACTTAAATAAACTAACTCCATGGTCACGAAACCACAGAGATCAGAGAAAACACCACACATGCTGAATCACTGCTGATATGCAAACACAGATTTCTAGAGATGAGGGTGCAACTTAAGGGTGGGCTTTGGCATTGTACAAGTAGTGTTTTAGGTTAATATTTATTTTATTTATTTATTTAACATTTGTTTACCAGGATAGTCCAGCTGGACCACTAGTGCCCATTTTCAGCGGAGTCCTGGGGAGAAAAGCTCCATACAGTAAGAAACTATGCTAGCTTAACATAGCATTAATAGTAGGTTACAGAGTAAAATGGAAGAGAGAGTTGAGTATCATGCTATAGGATAGCTGATAAGTATAAAGAATACAAAGTTGGAGTACAATTTATAAGTATAACAGTTTCATGGAATGACATAGGTACAATATATGTGCAAGGCATTTTCATAGTGGAGCATATTTACAATATATACAATTTATAAAGGCAACTGTAGAGCACTATACGTGTGCTGTAGAGGTTTAGGGAGGTAGGCTCCCGTGTTGGGTTAGGCTTCAGGAGGGTCCATTGCAGTTGCATAAAGGCTTGGAATAGAGGTATGATTTAAGGAGGTTTTTCAAAGTCGAGGAACAGCTCCGTAGTCTGAAGTCAGGAGGTAGGGTATTCCATGTCTTTGCAACTTCATTGGGGAAGAGGGATTCCCCATAACTGTTTTTACATGGGAAATTTGTGATCAGAGCTTTGTTACTGGATCGCAATTGTCTATTTGAGTTGTGGAAATTTAGAAGGTCAGATACGGCAGGAGATTTCTCAGGATAGTGTAGAATCTGATGAGCTAGGTTGAGTTGGTGGTATTGTAATAAGTTGGGAAATTCAAGCCAGTGTAAAGCATGTAGGGAAAGGCAGTGGTGAGAACAGGATTTTGCACTAGTTGCAAATCTGGTGATTTTGTTGTAACAGTTTGTTCAGGTCAGTTGTTTTAGGTTTGTTAGCAATGGGAATGCATAGAGTAATGTAGATAAGAGATGGGGTCTGACTATGGCAATCCTAGACATAGAGGTTAGGTACTTTTTGCTGCTATAAAGGGTCCCTGGTTTTTTGTGGACTTTAGAGATATATGTTTGTTAAATTTTAATTGTTGGTCGATCGTAAGTCCTAGTAATTTGGCCTCTGAGACTGGTGAGATGAGGGTTTTGTTGGCTGAGACTATGGAGAAGGTAATGTTACTAGACGTTGTTGGCAGGAATAGCATAAGTTGTGTTTTGTTTGGGTTTAGTATTAATTGTGCATTATTTAGACAGTTTTCTATCTCTGTGAAGGCTTCCTGTGCTTTTTGCTGGAGGAGTTGTAGATTGGGTGCTGAGCAGATCAGAGTTGTGTCATCAGTGTATTGAACTATTTCAGCTTTTGTGGTTGCTAGGTGGATTTGGGTCATAAAGATGTTAAAGAGGAGTGGACCAAGAATTAAGCCTTGGGGTACTCCAAGTATAACAGACTGAAACCGGTGAGGGGGCTGTAATCCAATGATACTAAGATCCTAAACTACACAGGCAGTGATTGTCTATATAGCCTTTTACAGTTTTCTGTGAGCTGAGATTTAGCCAAATGTGTTTTAGATGAAATTTGTTTTCAGTGATTTTTTTTTCATTCATTTCTGGTTAGATGAAAAGACTATTTTGACCAACTGACATGTAACCATACACATATATTTGTGTGTGTGTGTGTATGTGTGTGTGTGTGTGTGTGTGTGTGTGTGTGTGTGTGTGTGTGTGTGTGTGTGTGTGTGTGTGTGTGTGTGTGTGTGTGTGGATTACCTTTAAATAATCTAAATAACTAAATGCCAAATCATCCCCCCCTCGCTAACCTTAGTAATGCATGCTAACCCCACCTCTAACCCTCCCATGCCTCTTAACTTAAAAAAAGTCCTTCCTATAATACTACTACTACAAAGGACAGCTTGGACACACACACACACACACACACACACACACACACACACACACACACACACACACTAAATATATCCATAATCTAACCCTTCATTTCACTGTAAACACTCAAAATCAAGCACACATGGTTAATCTATCCCCTTACCTACCTATTACTCTAACCATAACCCACACACATTCACATGCACACACACACACACGCACGCGCGCATGCACACACGTACACATGTACATGTGTAGTAAACATCCCACTTACCTGTTTCAGCAAAGCAAATATCTCAGTAAACATCTGTTTCCTGTTGAACAAAGCAGTGGTCAACAAAACACATGGAGCCCATATATATATATATATATATATATATATATATATATATATATATATATATATAGGATCTGTACTGATCCCCGAAGGAATTTTTTATCGAAAGAAAAATGGCCAGGCATAGGTTCATAGGTTGGTACTAGGCTATCAGCCCTAGGGCCTATACAAGCCTAGCCATAACAATTCCCTGGCTGTTTCTTCCCACATTATTTACTTTCCTGGACCCATGTCTAGCAGGGCGACTGACGTAATCCCTGGGGTGAATTTCCTTTCTCCCATCCAATCGTCAAGGTTCCTCTTGAAGAGGTCCAAAGAGGCACTCTGCTTGACATGTATGGGCAATCTATTCCAGAGTCTGGGGAGTCTCTGGATCAGGAACCTATCCCTCCAGCATGTTTTGTTTATTGTGATGACAAGGTTTAGATCCCTGGAGCGTGTATCTCTGAGGGATTGGGATTTCTTTAAGTGTAGTATGTCCAACAGCTCTGGGTTTGACAGGGCCTTGTATGTTAAGCAGAGATCGTCTCTGAGTAGACGATATGCGACAGAGTATAGCTGGAGTTTTTTAAGTCGGTCAGCGTAGGGCATCTGCTTTAGGCCTGTGATTATGCGAAAATGCTTTTCGCCGAAGAAGCACTTTCGTGGAAGTATGCCCGCAGCTAGAGGGAGTTGTGGGGGAATGACTGTTGCAGAGACCGTACTACAGTCCGGATACGGGAAAACTTCCCTTCTCCTCACTGTAGTGCGATCTTGGAATGAGAATATTAAAGCAGGGGGGGTGTTGGGGGTACAGCCCCCCACATGGGGGTCACAGGGGGGCTTGCCCCCCTGCATAAACGTTAATTTACTGTTTTTTCTTTTCTTTTTAACACACTTTAGCGAAAATTCGTTTTCGGTGAAAAGCGCTTTCGCTGAAGTGTGTTCGGTGATAGTGGATTCGGACTGTTGAACTTTTGTTCAACAGTCCTAGATCCATACACACACACATATATATATATATATATATATATATATATATATATATATATATATAAACATATAAACAAAACCAATAGTACCAATTGCGCGGTCCTCTGTTCGGTGCTCGGACCAAACACATTCAATTCCAAAAACTCATCCAGCACTCGAAAAAGGGGAGACACAGGCAGCACAAGCTCCAAATGAAAGTTTTAATAAAAACACGATCCCCATGATCGTGTTCTTATTAAAACTTTCATTTGGAGCTTGTGCTGCCTGTGTCTCCCCTTTTTCGAGTGCTGGATGAGTTTTTGGAATTGTAGATATATATATATATATATATATATATATATATATATATATATATATATATATAGATATATAGATATATGGGTCCTCTATGTAATCTCGGAATACTGAAATCCCGAATTTCAGTATTCCGAAATTACATAGCCGAAAGCTCAAAGTTCCAAAACCGGCAGAAGTGCGAAATTCAAAATCCTGAAGCATGGAGGATTTGGAATGGAGGTATCGAATTATTGAATGAGTTTATAGAACATATGAACTCAACCACATCTTTTCTGAGTTTTACCTACGAGCACTCCTTTATGGAAGTAAACTATCTTGACATTACTATTTATAAAAATGCACTGTGTGAGATTACCACCTCCTTATTCAGGAAACCATGTTGGAGGAATGGTATACTCCATTATGGGAGTATGCATCCTAGATATATCTTCCCCAACGTTGTTAGAAATCAATTGACAAGAATAGAGAAACTTTGTGATATCGATGGTGTTAAAGAATGTCTCTTGGATTTTCAGGCTAGATGCTTTTTGGATAGGGGTTATCCCCCTGAGTTGGTATTTAGTTTTAGACATGAAACTAACAAGAATGGGGAAAGGCCTCAAAAAAGTGGGGCTTTAAGTAGAAATGCAGGACTTATTACTAGACCTAAAATTAAAAGTCAAGTTTATTTTGACATCAAATATACGAATGACATTAAATATATTAGGGACATTATCCTTAGTAACTGGAAATTACTCACTATGGATGGTGAACTGTTGAAAATTGTAGGGGAGAGACCTAATTTTAGATACAATAACTGTTTTAATTTAAAGAGATTATTATGTAGAGAGAATACTAAGATTGAACCAGCAGACATCAGAGCAAGATTTAAGCAGGGAACCTTCCCTTGTAGGAAATGCTCTACCTGTAAATTTATTTCAACTGAGCGGAAGTTTGAACATGCTGAGCTAGGCTTATTATTTGAATCCAACTTATATGCAACATGTGATACAGCAAATGTTGTATATTTAGCTGATTGTGATAGTTGCGAGGCATATTATGTGGGAATGACCACACGTAGACTAGTCTATAATCACATCTACGATATAAGAAAAGCTAATATTAATAATGCCTTGGCTAAACACTGCCAATTATATCCGAATCATGGATTCAGATTTAGGGTATTACAGATACAGCACTTGAATAGAAGAGAGGGAGATTCCCCAGGAGCCCTTGAATTAAGTGAGCTGAAATGGATCCTTAAACCTTAAAGGCACCAGGGCTAAATTCAGCCATTAATATCAGGCCTGCATTACTGTAACTTATTGGTTTCCCTCTTTTATTTTATTTCATCTCTTTTTCTGCTCATTCTTTATCCCCCTTTTTATTTGTTTTTTCCCCTGCACACCTTTCCGTTCGTTTCTTTTCCATCCTTTTCCCTTATCCTTTCATTTCCCTTCCCATTTTCCTCCGCCCCCCCCTTTTCCCTTCAAATCATACTTCTACCTTCCCCTTTACTGTTTTTTTCCCTCCCCCCTTTCCCTCCTCCCCCCCTTGCTCCCTCCCCCTTTGTTGTTCGTTCTTTTTCTTCCTTTTGCCTGTCCTGGCATTTATATGTTTTTTCTTTTACCTTTTCTTCTTATTTCACATATTATTTTATTTTTCTTTTCTTTTCTCCTTTGTTTTTCACTTGTTTTTTCCGTTTTCTCTTCTACTTGCCTATCTGCCTTATAAATGGTTGTTAGATTTCCTTATGCATATCCAATAGAAGATTCATTATTGACATATGTAACATTTATCTTACTTTAATGTTATTAGTTTACAATAGTTATGATAAGTAGTTACATTTAGGAAAATAGATCTTGTCAATAGACTTTAAATACAACCTTTAAAGTTTCCTTATACATATTACACACTTTGAATGAAAATGGATGCATTAGTATGGTTTCCTGTTCTACCTTTTATGGGCAGTATTTCCTATCTAGATAACAAGCTGTCTTAATGATTTGACTAAATCGCTTGATTGACTGTTTGTTAACATTTTGATGGTTTCCTGCTCTACCTTTTATGGGCAGTATTTCCTATCTAGCTAATAAGCTGACTCAATGATTTGACCTAAATTGCTTGTTTGATTATCTGTTAATATTTTGACTTTTTGTATATAAGGAATGTTTTAAGTTTTAAAATTTTGTAACCTGATGAAGCGCACGATTACTGTGCGTGAAAGCGCTTGTTTTTACTCAATTAAATAAGAATTGTTTGATTTTAAGCATTGTGGTGGTTCCAGTGTTTTCCAACTGTTAAAATCCTGAAGCACAGAGATGTTGAATTTCTGTTTCCATTGGTGTGGCGTGTGGATAGATGGGTGGACGTTTAGGTATTTATGTATGTGTAAGTGTGTTGGTTAGGGGCTTTAGTGTGTGTAAGTGTGTATTGTGACTGTGATGTGTGTAAGGGACTGTAAAATGTGGCGGTGTGAGTTTCGTGTGTGTCTGTGCGATCTCGGAGTTAGAATATATAAGTAGGGGGTGTTGGGGGTGCAGTCCCCCACATGGGTGTTGCAGGGGGGCTTGCCCCCCTACTTATCTGTAGTGTAGAATCATCTGATTGTGGGAGGGGGAGTTGTGTGTATGTTTATGTGTGTGGTGTATGTGTAGCGTAACTTTGGGATTTTCAATTTCGCAGTTATGCTGTTTCGGCAATGTGTGTTGTGTTTGGGTTTTCGGCTATGTAATTTCGAAATACTACTGAAATTCGGGATTTCAGTATTTCGTGATTACATAGTGGACCCATAAATGTATATATATATATACATATATATATATATATATATATATATATATATATATATATATATATATAGATAGATAGATAAATGTGTGCATGCGTATGTGTGTATAATTTATATATATATATATATATATATATATATATATATATATATATATATGTGTGTGTGTGTGTGTGTTTGTGTGTCTGTGCGCATATAAATATATCTATATAGAAAGAGATAGAGTAGCATAGTGTGGTAATTCTTAACAAGTGGTATACCAGAATTAATGGAAACTGATATACAAGGACATAAATATGCTGCTGTAAACACTGTATACAAGGCTGTTGCAGTATTTTTTTTAATAAAGCTGTTACTTTAAATTAATACCATTCCCTTAAGAAAGGCAGGAGCCATGCTGTATAAGTCAGAGCATGTTCTCAAAGGTTTGTTGGTTAATGAAGTGAGTCAGTTGTATAGATGATTATTTGCCAAGGACCTAAATTTTCTGTTTGGTTTCAGTGCAACTATATTATTTTATAAGACTTTTAAGTCTCTGTTGCATTTTATTTTCAGAAAGTTCATGTGGGAATATTCTGGTACCTTTTATGAATAATACTAAAAACAAAAGGTAAAAGCAACCTCACAGTCTGCTTAATACCCAGCAAACCAGAAGAAAGGCTGGTATACTCTGAGCAACTTCTAGAAAAGACCAGTACCAGAAACACTCCTTCTATATAAATGATAATTTGTAAAACACTAATACATATACATATTGCTTTTTTAACTTCAAAGGCCTGGGGTATACATGCATCCTGCTCTGTCTGTCTGTCATTTGTATTCATGGTAGTGGAACAATCTTTCTATGTCCCTACCTTTTGTAGGCACATGATCTCACACAAAAAGGCAAGGTCTTCTTGAAATTTGTATTGTATTATTTGCTTAATGACACCAGAGATGGCAATATTGAAGGAATGTTAATCAAGTGCTGTGGTTATAAATGGCAGATAGAGCATGATGCATGTATACCCCAATGTTTAAATACAAGTATTAATTTAAAATGTTTTGAAAGAGAAATCACTGAAGTTGATAACATTAATATGCGTATGCACTAGTGACATTAATCAGTTGATCACTGCTGCATTAGACTTATCTAAATGGGTTATATTCTGCTTAGGATAAAATAGCTGTCCAGTTTCCAAAGTTTAAGGGCAATTTCCACACAGCTAAACTATTAACAAGCTTGAGCAGAGCTGAATAATGAGAGAGGTTTGGGTGCTAATCCCTTCAGAGCTTTCTTGCTGCCATACAGCACTCCTCTTGCAAGGTTTTGATGATCAACTATCTACTAATATTTCTCCATTGTTAGACCGATAAGTTTCCTTCTGGGGAAATTGTATGACTGGAGCTTAACGTTTTCTGTATAAGCTTTACTTCTAAACTATGAAAAAGAGTTTTTATAGACTGTCGTATGACTTTCAATCACTTTTTACTAGGAGTGTTTTATTGTTTGCTTTTGAGGAAAAACATTTTTTTTTCTTTACTAAGTTGAGTTAAATTACATTTAGGGACTGGGTAAGTGTTTAAAGTGCTTGTAACTTGTATTTTTGTAGACAAAACTGCTTTTTAAATACTTACCTGTTTCACTGACTAGTGCTGCCAAGCTTCCAAGGAATTAACATATCTTTTTCAGCTAAGCATGGAACAGCTTACTGGTTCCTCAGTTCTTCCAGCCACAAAAAGAAAAAAAATCCAAGCAGCCTTTGTCCTTTTAACATGCTTCTAAATTACCCATTTTTGTGGCCATTTATGGTTCCTCAGAGCATTCATCTTTTTGCTTGGCTTAAGCTGGTGTAGTCCTTTCAGCTGCAATGGATCAGGGATTTGACCGGACCTCTATGGCTGTTGGAGTGCCCTTGGTAGGCAAGGGAGAACCAGCTGTGTCAGTCTTGGAGGAAGATGCAGAGAATACTTCTCTGTCTAACCATTCTGGGTCTCCTTCTTTTGGGAGGTTTTGCTAGTCAAAAGTAAGTCTGTTTCTTCAGAAATTTCTCTCAAAAAGAAGCAAAAACTTAAGAGATATATCTTCACCTGTCTCGGTTACTTTGGGCAGGACTGATTTATTGGGCTTAGCTTAGGGCTTAGTTCAGGATCTTGATCCTAATAGGATAATTTTCTAAGAATGTTCAGGACTCTGAACAGGAAGATGATTGTGAGGGGACTTCTGTTTTCTCTCTCTTTAAATTTCCAGATCTGATTCTGAGGAGACTGTTTCTTCTGACAATTCCTTAGAAGGATTTTCTTTTTCTGCAACCATATCCAGAATTAATCAATTAAGCAGACCACAATGGGCTTCTAGTGTCATTTAAGAAATATTTTGATTTATTGTAACTAGGATATCCTTGACCCATGTCAGTTCTTCCAGGTCTTCCATTATTGGCGGCAGTTTTTATTACAGTCTTTCTCTTTCCTGCCCTAAGAAAGCAAACATATTGTACAACATTTCTCAATCTTACAAGTTCTTATTTTCTAATATCAAATCAATCCTAGCAGTACTTTGCATAGTAAATGCAGTTGCTGCTAAACATGTAGTAAAATGTTAATCCCTTCACCTCTGATGAGGATGAAAAAGAGTTTGAAAGATTCGGGGAGAGGTGCATTCTTCTGCAATGGTTATTTTTAAAATTCCTAATAGTTAAACTCACAAGTTAAAGTTTATGCTTGACTGTTTTGAGAATATGAGGCTCATTGTAGCTTCTTTTCTCTTGCCTGTGGAAAAAAATCATCTTTATGTAATCTTATTGCTTCTGTGTCTCAGGTGACTAAATATTCTTTGAAGTGTGGTTATAAGGTTACAGACTTCTCCTCTCTCTTGCTTTCCTTTTCCTGTTTTACACACCCTTACTTCACTCAGTTATTTCTATCTTCTAACTGCTCAAGACACTACTTTTACTCATCTTACTCTGCTCAATACTTAATGCACTGCTTATAGATTATCTCTACAGTCTGTCTGAACCGGACCCGCTGTGTTCACCCTCACTCTGCACAGGCTGACTCTGCTCCCCTACCCTACCCCCAATTCTCACCCACTCTCACTACTCATATATTAATTTTAAACAAGCAAACCCAATCCACCTAATGTCAGCTATCCAATCACAACCCAGCTCTCTATCCACTTCTCTACCAACAAAACTACCCCCACCCACTAAAATCCAACCCATTAATTACAAATACTTTTCATGTGCTCTGCTTAAATACCATTATTTAAACTCTCCTACCATACATAACTTAATTAAATATTCCCTTCTGCCATAATTCCATCATAACTCATTCCAAACTTCAAAATTAACTACACATCTCCTTTCTCAACAACTGTACAAACGCTTACATAAAACAAGATGCTAACCTTAAACTTGGCAATTATCCTAACTCTTACTTTTGTAGCTCACCCAACCTGCTGACATATTGATCTCAACATTATGTCATAGT
The DNA here is from genome assembly GCF_019279795.1 of Protopterus annectens. NCBI lineage: Eukaryota > Metazoa > Chordata > Ceratodontiformes > Protopteridae > Protopterus > Protopterus annectens. Next base: position 465,051,982 of record NC_056747.1, read on the forward strand.
CCCACTCTCCCCCATTCCCATCCCCTCTCTATCAAAACCCACCATATTTATAGTAGCCCCAACAATCTTTAATTGTTCACACATTGATCTAAACACATTTAAATTACTTCCTCAACTATCTTACACACATATATCCCTTCAGTATGACAAATTCATATCCAAATACCTAAAAGTTATATTCTTCACAACATCCCCAACTTATTCTTACTGGAGGCATACACCAAAACCTGCTTTTGTAAGCAACCCTAATACACCCATTACCCAACAACAGAATATTCTAAACCTCCCCAGAAAAGGATCTGACTTGTTTATAATAAAGCTAAATATAAGAAGCATCTTGAATAAAATACAAGAACTATACACCACCCTTTCATTATAACCTCCAGATATAGTTCTTATTACCAAGACCTGGCTTAAACCAGAAATCAGAGACAATAAAATAGTTCCCCCAGTGTGCAACATATATACAGGCAAGATAGAAAATACAAAAGAGGTGGAGGCATTGCTTTACTATTCAAAAATAACCTTATACTTGAAATCATTTATCACAACTTTCCAGCATTCAACAATGCAGAGATACTGTTTACCAGAATAAAAATCAATTCAAAGAAAAAAAATATAATTGGATCCTATATTCTCTCCAGTAATAATATCAACACACTAGAATCCATCCTAGAATGGGGGGCAGCCACGGTGGTGCATCGGTTAGTGTTGCTACCTCACAAAAGGTTCTCAGGTTCAATTCTTGGCTGGGGTGCCTTCTGTGTGGAGTCTGCATGTCTTCTCTGTGGTTGCTTGTTTCCACCGGGTGCTTTGGTTTCCTCCCACATCCCAAAGACATGGTGTCAGTGGATTGGACACTCTAAATTGGCCCTAGGTGTGAATGTGTGCATGTGTGTGCTTTCTGTGGAAGGTTGAGTGTCAGGCTGGCAACTTGACACTGTAAAACTCCACTGCCAATCGTTCTGCAGACTGTTGTTTTGCTGTGGTGACCCCAAGCTGGGAGAAAGCTGAAAGAAGAAGAAGAATCCATCATAGAATGGATAACAAAAACACTTTCCCAGTAGGCTATCATACTAGGGGACTTCAATATCAGTTTGTCCACCTACAACTCATTGCACCCCACTGACCATATTAACCTCCATGGCTTCACTCAAATAATCCAAACTACAACTAGGGTAAACTAAGCATGAAAAAAGGAATCTATCCTTGGGATCCTTACTAACCAACCTGTGCTATCATATCACTCTGGTAGCCTCCCAGACTCTCTTAGTGATTATCTCCCAACATTTGTTCTCTGACATCAAGTAAATCCAGCAAAAACTTCCTCTTTCCAACATATTCGATATATAAACAACTCAAATCTCAAGACTTTGTGTCCACCCTCAAACTCTGTAATTGGATTCCACTGAAATTCCTCCCTGTAGACAGTGCAGTAGAATATTCCAACACTATCTTCTTAAACATCCTAAATTACATAACCCCCACTAGAACAGCAAGAATTAAGTCCAACTATGCCCCTTGGCTTACCAAAGAAACAAGATCACTTCTAAAAGAAAGAGATAAAGCCTGTGATACTTGGGTCCATAATAAAATTGCAGCAAATAAAAAGAAATACCTCTGGCTAAGAAATAAATCTAAAATTCAAATTATGCTTGTCAAAAAAAATTACTATACTGATATCCAGTGCAAGCACAAAAAGTACCCACAAAACTTCTGGCCTGCTGTTAACAAAATTCTGCAACAGACCAAACTAGGACAGCCTCCCCATCCACCAGTAACTCCATTTACCATACTGCCACCTGGTTTAAGAAACATTTAATTGAATCTATAACTGCCCTCACTAATAATAACTGCCCACCACCACCACCAAATCTCTCTTCCTTAGCTCATAAAAACAACCACTTTTCCCTGCAAACAGTCCCAACAAGTATTATTTATAAGTATCTTAAAATTTAACTCACAACCCTCGCAGCAAACTACCTGCAGAATACCTCAAAATCGCAGCAAAAGCCATATCATACTAATCAATTGCTCCATCTCTGAACAACACATCCCTGCTCTCTGAAAAATATTGCACATTATATTATTAAACAAAGGTGGAAACTTAACTGAACTATCAAATGACCAGCCCATTGCTATTCTACCAGCTTTATCAAAAATTCTCAAAAAGTGCATACATACTCAAATCCTAAACCATCTCTTATCCAATAAGCTTCTAGCAAACACCCAGCGTGGATTCCATCCAAATTGCAGCACTACCACTGCCCTTACTAGCTTCACTAACATGACTAACCAACACAGGAACAAAGACAACCTTGTATCGTCTATTTTATAGACCTCTCTAAAGCATTCAGTACTGTCTCTCATGATAAACTCTTAACTGTACTATCTGAACTCAGTCTAAGCTTCTCCTCTATTGCATGGTTCAAGGACTACTTATCAGATCGAAGAGAAGCTGTAAAATGGCGAAATAACCTATCATCTCTTCTATCTGTTACTTTAGGTGTTCCGCAAGGCTCTATCCTTGGTCCCCTTCTCTTCAGTTTATTCATCAACAACCTTCATACTGCCACCCTACATGCTACATTGGTCCAATATGCAGATGATTCAACCCTAATCTGTTCTGCCCCAACCCTCAAAGAACTTCAAAAATAACTCAAGAATCCTTCACTGCAGTCAAAACTTAACTATCCAATACACATCGCATACTCAACCCAAACAAAACTAAGCTGATGCTATTTCATTCCACAAAAAACACAGACCCAATCCCTTAATTCAAAATAATTTCAATTAACAAAACCCCTATTACACCAGTCCCCGAAACCAAACTTGTAGGTGTTATAATATATCAGAACATGAAGCATGACCTACATATTGCCCAAACAATAAAAAAAAAGTTCACAAAAAACTTGGAATCTTATACAGATCCAAAAAACACCTTTCCAATAATACTAAAACAATTATTACTAGAACCCACCTAGTCTCCACACTTTTCTACACATCCACAATATTCATTAATCTTAACAAATCTGGTTTAGCCAAATAAAATACAAAACAAAATAGCAAAGTTTATAACTGATTCAGCCTTTAGGTCTCATCATTGCCAGGCCCTTAAATTACTATCTTAGCTAGAACTTCCTTACTTGCTCTTCCTTAACTAACTTACTATGGCCCAGCAAATATTTTACCAACCTGAAAAAAAAAACAACTCTACAAGGTTTATTAAATCAATGCAAATGAGGGTGGTGTAGTGGCGCAGCGGTTAGCATTGTCGCCTCACAGCAAGAGGTTCTCTGGTTCAATTCTTGGCTGGAATGCCTTCTATGTGGAGTTTGCATGGTCTCCCTGCATTCCCACGGGTTTCCTCTGGGTACTCTGATTTTCTCTCACAATCCAAAGACATGCGTCTGGAGCATTTCTCCCCGGGCCTCCGCTGAAAATAGGCTGTGTCCTAGTCAGACTTTCCTGGTCAACAAATGTTAAATAAATAAAAAAAAATACTCAAGTAAAACCTTACTATGATCCAGTAATAAATCATTAATGGACTTAACCAGAAGTAAAAATAGCTCAGGTGACTCCCCTATACTGCAACTACATTGCAAAAATCTGGAATGCCATACCCCTTAACATAAGAACTATAGCCAACAAAGACAACTTAAAAAACCTTCTCAAATCCCATTTAGTTAGCTCATATATTTGCACCTGTTTGACCCAGGCTAAACTACTTGCACAATATATACAGACCTTTTTGTAATGTGTGTGTCCTACACAGAAAGGCAAAGCTAGGATGCTATTCACATAAGGCTAACATTATCTCACTTGACTAATAATAATGTCTTTTTTCACCGTAGCACATGCACTATCTTATTATATTTCACTACCTCTAAAATCGTCTTGTTTTTTTTATATGACAACAACTTCATATTGCATTAAGTATAACACTTGCCGTGTTCACTTACCATGTTTGAAAACTAAGCTGTGCTACTCTAGATTAACATAGGCAGGTCTGACTTGACTTTTTCACTTCTGTTCTTCATCCTTCCTAATCAAAGTGTTACCACTGTCACTTGTGCATTTTGAATGTATCTCGGACCAATGTATAATGCTGTATATATTAATATATATATATATATATATATATATATATATATATATATATATATATATATATATGTATGTATACCGTTAAATATAACCACTGCTAATTGTGTATGACACTTTTATAATGTATTAAGATAAGCTTTTTATTGTACACCTATTATGTTACATTCTTCCTATTTTTAAAATCTTGAACTGTTTATAATGGAGACTTTTGTGGTACACAAATGTAAAATAAAATAAATAAATTTAGCTGATGCCACTTCCAGAGCTACTGCTACTAGAAGAATTATGAAGAAGTTTGTGTAGTTGCTTGTACAAAACATTCCTGAGGATGTTAAAACTGAAATTTTGTATTTTCCTATATCTAGATGTTTTTGGACCATCTGCTGCAGAGGTCCTTAAAAGTATGATAAGAGAGAGAAGCTGATTCAGAGAGTTCTCAGATTTTTCATCTTCCTTCACCAACCTTGTCAAAGGTTTACAGTTACGTCTTGAGATATTTTGCATAAAGCAAAATAAGCAATACAGCAAGCTGCTAGTAAGCAGACTTAAAAAACAATGAGAAGGAAATCTTCAAAAAGAAATGATTCCCACAGAAACAAGGATAGTCCAACAAGTCTGAAGGGGGAATTCAATAAAGCCTACACAGATTAATTTTCTGTGTAGGCATGGTGGCACAGAGCTTACAAGCAAGTAAGCAACTGTGCAATCCAGTAAACAGAGCTGAGGGGCACGCACGAGCATGCCAATATGGAAGTTTCTGTGACATGCAAATCACCCCATAAGCAGGTGAATTGCATGCAAATTAGGGTGTAGTGTGATCCAGCAAGCAGATAGGCAGTCGTGCAGATCCCATGTTGGTGTCGGAAGTGTACATGGAAAATTTCCATGTACATGAAATGAAAAAGTGAACAGGGGCTGTAAAAGCCCTGTTAGAAGGTCAAAAATAGCAAATCAGATACAGATATGTATAAAACTATGCCCTGTGTGTCCAAAAAATTTTTTTGTAACTTGTATTTTGGAATTTTTGTAATAAGGTAGTGTGTTTTTAAATGTGGTTGCACCTAAGTAGGTGTGTCTTTTATCATGTGGCTTATTAGGAGGGTTATTTAAACTGAGTGTATGAAGTTTTGATTAGATTCTGAAGAAGTTGTGTTATATTCTTATGAAAGCGCTCCATCTTGGTTGAATAAAGTGTTTTTTTGTGGCTTCCCTTGCGTCTCCTGCAGTATTTTTTTTCTGTGTTTGGTTCTTGGTTTATTTTTTGGTTTGGAGACATGTCTTCTGTAGAGAGCTCAAGTGGTGCTGCATCTGGACCTGGCCCCACTTCAGAGGCACTTCAGAAAAGTCTGGGTCACTTCACTGTACTGGTTCAACAGCTCATTGAACGTTCTACAAGCAATGGGGCAGGTACTTTAACCACACACCTGTTTGTTTAACAAATATTCCATCATCTCACCCAGATGCCCCTCGTAGTGGTGGAATAGCTGAGGGGAGAATTTCAACCTTAACAACTGGTTGCAGTCGTCTCTTAACTTGCTATATGTAAGTAATGGGACTGGCTCTTATAAAGATTCATTGGTGGCTATTGAAGATGTACTGTTACAAGTTCGGAAACTACAGGTGGAAAATGCTTTTTTAACCGAATGTATTAATTCAGAAAGGGCTCCAAAGGGGCTTTGCCTTTGGAAATACCCCAATGGTTTAGTGGCTGGTTCATTGTTGCATTTAGAACTAAATGAACTGTTTAACATACAAGGGGTGGAAATGCTGAAACTTCTGAGGAAATATAACCAGTCCACACTTGATTACTTAATAAAAGAAACAGAGACACAGGATTTGAAAATTAAAAATGATGCATTATTTACAGAACAATATCAGTATTATTCTGCTATTTTTAGCAGAATTGATTCAGTGGTCTCTGATATCCAAAGTAGAAAATGTAAGAAATTGGAACAAGACCGTAGGGAGCAGGAAGGTAAGGCATACTCAAAGCCAATTGGAATGCAGCAGATGCAGAGTTACAAACCTAGAATTATGAATGAGGAAGTATTTCACAACAGGACGTAATGATGATAATGAAGAAAACATGGCCCCTTTGGACCCAGTTCCACTCAGGAGGTTGGAGAGGATCAGAAATAAGAACAGTCCCATTTTCAGCATCATTGGAACTGCAGGAGTGGTCTGGGGGGTTACAGGGGACGGAATTAATTTTACTGTCCAGTACAGAATTCTTAAACAATACGGATGATACAGGTACTGTTACAGAAAAGTTTCCTAATGTTTTAACCAATGAGAGTGGAGACTTTAGAGTTTACAATTTCACCAATATTGTTTTTGACAAGAATTTGTGTTCCTTGTTGAGCAAAGGACAAACCTTTGTTCCTACTGCACACACTAGTATTGAGACTTTGTTAATTGACTTAAAACGTTACTTGAGGAAGTTGAACTTTAAAATACTATTCAATGGAGTGAACAATTGTTTTAAGAATGAAGTACTGCATAGGAACAGTGTATTTAATCCTGCTTTGGCTATGCCTTTAATAATTTTTGAAAACAATGTGTGGATTTAATTTTAGGGTTTTATTAGGATGAAATAACTTTGAACCTCAAATCCACAACTTGACTGTCCCTGAGTATAGATTGTTGAGAGAGCTTATGAGCAACAAGGGACTTAGAAACCAGATAAGGGGGTGGTATAGTTATTATGACCAAAGTAGATTACCTGAATAAAATGTTTTCCCATGTTTTTGATGAAGATTTTTATGAACAAGTTTCATTAAACTACATTCATATTTCTTATGCAAAAATTCATTTTTTTTTTCTTCAAGACATGTTGGATCAAGAAGAAATTTCCAGGGAAATCTTCAGATTTCTTCGGGTTAAGTTTCCAGTGGTTCCCCTCCTATTTGACATCCCTAAAATTCACAAAAGCCTCACAGATCCACCTATGAAGCCTATAGTGAGTGCTAGAACAACCATCACTCACCCTATGGCTGTGTACATAGATCAAAAAGTAAAGCCATTTGTTTCCAACTACATACATATAGTATGTGATTCTTGGGATTTTGTGTTGAAATTAAGAGAAATAAAATACAGTCCTACTTTAGCCTTTATTACTATAGATGTCAACTTGTTCAAACTAGTTCCTCAGGATGAAGGTAGAGACATGTTTCATGAATTTATACATGAGTCAGGGGTTTTCAGCTCTAATGAAATCAATGTGTTAGATGCCTTACTTGATATGGTTTTGAAGAATAATTTTGTATATTTGGATGGACAGTTTTTCCAACAGAAAAAGGGAATAGCAATGGGTGCTAGCTGTGCTCCAGTGTTTGTGAACATTGTTCTCCTTCAATGGGAGAAAAGATTTGTGTTTAACAATGTAAATGTGCCACCTTGGCACTTATATGCTAGATATTTGGATGATATTTTTATTGCTTGGGACATCAATGAAGTAGATACTAATGATTTTTTAACATATTTACATTCAACGACTTCTTTTCTCAAGTTCACTCATCATTACAGTACTGACAAGGTTAGTTTTCTGGATATTGTGGTGTTTAAAGATGATGAAAAAAGGTACTACAGAGCACTATTTATAGGAAGGCTACCTATTCCAACAGTTTACTACATTACAGTAGTTGTCACCCAGCCCATCAAAAAAGAGGTATTATCAAAGGGCAATATGTAACATTAGCCTGTATGATTTCAGATGACACCCTGTTTGATGAAGAATGTATTAAATTAAGGGAAATATTAATTTCTAGAGGGTACTCTTTTGAGGTTATTAATTTAGTTTTTGAGGAGATTTTAGGAAAAAGAAGGCAAGGAATTATTACACCTATTCTGAATAATAAAGAGCATTCAAATGACATTGAGAACACAACACCAAGGGCCACAGAAGATAGTTATACGTGTTCCTTTATAACAACATTCACCCATGAACATCCATTTATTCAGGACATTATTAAACAAAACTGGGCTATTTTTAAACCCTTTGATGGGATCATTGATATTTTGGGTAATGGGCCTAGATATGGGTTCATAGGTTGGTACTAGGCTATCGGCCCTAGGGCCTATACAAGCCTAGCCATAACAATTCCCTGGCTATTTCTTCCCACAATATTTACTTCCCTAGACCCCTGTCTAGCAGGGTGACTGACATGATCCCTGGGGTGAATTTCCTATCTCCCATCCAGTTGTCAAGGTTCCTTTTGAAGAGGGCCAAAGAGGCACTCTGCTTGACATGTATGGGCACTAAGTAAGGAAACAGCATTTGTTAATGTTAGTGAAAGAGCATGTGGTACTTTTAATTCTGGCACTTTTTCACAGTGCCCATTTATTTTGGAGAATTCAGGCGTATTAGTGAATAATATTTCTATTAGAAGCAAGTTTCACTGTACTTGTTAATCAGTAGATATTGTATATCTAGCTTTGTGCCAACAGTGCACTAGTTTCTACGTTAGAAAGACTGTCCACCTTTTTAAAGAGAGGATCTATGAACACACATACGATATCAAACACAAGAAAAACACATATTCTTTATATTGTCATGTGGAAAAATATCCGAATCATGAGTTTTTGTTTTTTGGAATAGATACAGTATATAAAAGTTCCCTGGGAGGGCCATGACATGACGTAATAGAATGAAAAGAACTATACTATACTATATATAAGCTAAACCTTTCGTTTGAGCCACTCGTTCAAAGAAATATTATTGTTATGCACACAGTCACCTTCTATAAATGAAATTAATATTGGCTACAAGAGAATTTACACAACATTATATGATTTGTTTTTGGAGGGGCTTATTGAATACAGCATGTTTGAGTTTTTACACAATAATAAACCAGAAATTCCATCCATTTTCGGTATTCCCAAAGTGCATAAGAATTTAGAAGATCCCCCTTTACGACCCATTGTAGCAGCAGAAGGTTCTGTTATTTCCCCTCTAGCAAGGTACGTTGACATCAAATTAAAGAATTTAATGTTCAAGGGAACATCCTATTTGAAAGATTCATGGGATTTTCTAGAAAAAGTGAAGGGTATCACTATGAACAATGAGATTATTTTTGTTGCTGTTGATGTGGTAGATCTGTTTGGTTCAATACCACATAATATAGGAATAGAATGGTTTGAAGAAGCCATAAGATCCTTCCAAGAACTAAAAGATGATGAAATTTATGTTTGTGTCAATTTAATGGAGTTGGTTTTGAAATACAATTATTTATTTTTTCAAGGAGAATATTTCCATCAACTAAGTGGTGTAGCCATGGGAGCAAGATGCGCTCCCATATATGCCAACATGGTTTTAAACACTTGGGAGGAAAAATTCATTTACAATAGTGTATATAAAGAATGTTGGAGTTTATACAAACGGTTTTTAGATGACATTATTATATTGTGGAAAGACAGTATAGAAAAGCTAAATGAATTTATTAAATATATTAACCATAACACTACCTTTCTCAAATTCACCCATGAAATGGATGTACATACTATTAATTTTTTTGATGTGACACTAGAAAAAGATGGAGATAATTTCAAGTCAAAAGTTTTTAGGAAAAAAATTTTTCTAATTCATACCTACATTTCAAAAGTGGACATCCCTTACACCAAAAGAGAAGTATTGTAAAGGGTCAAATGGTTAGGATTTCAAGGATGACATTGAATGATCAAGACTTTATTAATGAAATGGAATTTTTAGTTGACATGTTTTTGGATATGGGTTACCCACTGGACTTCTGTAATCACATTAAAGAAGAAATTATTCAAGGGAGAAAAATTAAGTTTGCACCTATTTTGAATTATAGTCTCCCTATTAGTGATGACCTTAGAATATCTGAACCTATAGATTCAAGAAAGGACAAAATATACAGCCAGTCATTTATTACTGATTTTAGTGGAGATGCTGGCATAATCAAACAAGTGTTTTACAGAGAATGGGAGAAATTTCTTAACATCACTGATCTTAATTTAAATAAATCAAAAGATTCTTTTAATATCATTTTTAGGAGGGGACGTAATGTCAAAGATTGGTTGACAGCTCAATATAAAGTGAATAAGAAAAGTACAAAAGTAGGGGGCACTTATTCTTGTGGAATGTGTTCACAGTGTTCATTTATGATTAACTCACTCAACATTTGTATTGAAGCAAGAGAAAGAGAGATTATAGGCAGAGTATATAGTAATTGCAATTCTTTTGGAGTAGTATATATTGTGATTTGTGAGATATGTTCGGCCTTCTATATAGGGAAGATGGAGTGGAAGATAAAAAGGAGGGTTTAAGAGCACCTGAACAACATTAAAAATAAGAAAGAAGTTAACACATTATACAAACACACGAATATCTTCCCCTTAACAAAGTACAAATTCCTCATTTTAGAAGAGATTCAGAAAGATGAGAGAGATGGTTTGTGGGAGACCCACATTGAATACCGGGAATTATATTGGCAGATTGATTTGGAGGCAAATAAATTCCCAGGTTTAAATGACAACATCTCACTCACCCCAGTTTTAAAATTGAGAGCAGCAAAATTGTAACAATTCTATTATAGGTGTCATATGTATACATTTATACACATTTGTATATATTATAATAAATATTTTTAACATTTTTAACAACTTTACAATATTTATACATTCAGTATGTACACATATTTATTACATCAGTTAAGACTTTTCATATGTTATATCTGTATAGTTATTTATTTATTTATTTATTTATTTTTTATAGATTACATACTTATTATATTTGTTGTATTTATTATGTATTTATTACCATTACATATATACATATATATATATATATATATATATATATATATATATATATATATATATATTTTTTTTTTTTTTTATTCAAGGTGTCACCTATATTTAGACATTAATAAATTGAAGGTTTTTTAATTTATTTATCTTATATGTATATTTATATTTATAACTTTATCCATTCCATATATTTATTACAAAAGAGGAAATGCATGTTCATACATTATTTTGACCACTAGATGGGAGTATTGTTGCACTAATGAAAGGTCATTCATAGTTCTTGGTTAAATGTTTTATATATAATTAAAAATAATAAAATGTTTTTTATTAAATGTTTTTAATGCATTATACATTTCAATACACAAAAATATATACGTTGCATATGGATGTATACAAATTAATTCAAACTATTGGATAGGTTATTCAGATTTTCATGCTTTTTAGGTTTAAATGAATTTCATTAATATTCATGAGGACTGTTCCATATAGCTTTTCATTGGCTAGTTTAAAAGGTTTGTCAGCATATATATATATATATGTGTTAATTGGAATTTGTTTGTGTCTGATGAAGTCTTACAGTTTTTGACGAAAAATGTGGTGATTATTCAAACGTTTAACCTTGCAATAAATCTGATAGAACATCTTGGCTGTCCGGTGCGGTTTTGTCCTCTTCACAGCTGAAACTAAATGCCACTGTACCCCCTGGTTTACATGACACTGTTTCCATTCTAGCATTCTTAGGTTGATGTCTTATTATGTTTAAGTGGTTATTTTTCTTTTCTTTTTTTTTATTTTTATATATATAGTTGGTTGTTTTAATATTGTATGAAAAAAAATTTTTGTAAGTTGTATTTTGCAATTTTTGTAATAAGGTAGTGTGTTTTTAAATGTGGCTGCACCTGAGTAGGTGTGTCTTTTATCATGTAGTTACTAGGAGGGTTATTTAAACTGGGTGTGTGAAGTTTTGATTAGATTCTGAATAAGTTGTGTTATATTCTTACGAAAGTGCTCTGTCTTGGTTGAATAAAGTGTTTTTTGTGGCTTCCCTTGCGTCTCCTGGAGTATTTTTTCCTCTAGTTTGAGCTATGCTGAAAAATACACTGAGGAGGCAGTCACTGGAAACAAACTCCAAGTTTTAATGGTGCTTTAAAACCTAAAGGTATGAATCTAGATGTGAATTTAAATGTATAAGTGATAATATTCATATATGATGTTTTGTAGCTAGTTGTATATGAAAAACATTTTACACCTTTTTAAGGGTATGTTTGTTTAAGCAGGTTCTTGTAGTAGACTATTAGGTTGTGAGATGAGTGTTTAATTGAAGCAGTTTGACATAAAATGGGAATGACTGGTGGCTTATGTTATTCCTTGAAGGTTGTTTGATGAGGTGCCAGAAGCACCATGAAAAGTTAGAGTTTGTTTCCAGTGACTGCCTCCTGAGTGTATTTTTTGGGGTCTATATTACAACATCAAAGTTTCAAAACTTCAAATGTTCTAATATCAAATCCTATTCAGTGAAAGCTAAAAATAACGAAGCAACAGAAAACCAAATTTTTTCCTAGGGAAAGAATTTGGTTGTCCATTTCTGTTGCTTCGGTATTTTCAGCACTGTGGTGGAAAGTTACTGGTCAGGTTCAGGTAAGTGTGCGATTGAGTGCGGGTTAGTTAGGGTTAGGGTGCAGGTTAGGTATGTGTGCGATTGTGTGGTCGTGAGGGTTAGGGCGGGTTAGACGAGTTAGGGTTAGGGCATGGGTTAGGTATGTGTGCGATTGTGTGGACATGAGGGTTAGGGCGGGTTAGGTGAGTTAGGGTTAGGGTGTTGGTCAGGTAAGTGTGCAATTGTGTGGACATGAGGGTTAGGGTGGGGTAGGTGAGTTAGGGTTAGGGTGCAGGATAGGTGAGTGTGCGATAGTGATGGACCTTAGGGTTAGGGTTTGGGTTAAGGTAAGTGGATAACTAGTGGTGTGTGTATAGTTTAGTGTAGGGTTAGTTGTAAGATTTTAAGTGTATGTGTGTGGATTGCTGTTTGTTTGGTGTGCTTGTGTTGTGTGTATGTGTTTTGGAACAGCAAATTTTTTTCCCTAGGAAAGATTTGCTGTTCTGTATGTTCGATGTTTTCAGCTTTCACTGAATAGGGTTCGATATTAGAACACTCAAAGTTTTGAAACTTCGATGTTCTAATATAGACCCTATTTTTTGGATATTTCGTGTTGCTGTGTCTTTGGATTTGAACTATGCTGAGCATGCCCATTCATGGGGGTGTGTCCATTGACTGATTAGCATTGTTTATACCTGCGGCATGGGTTTCCTCATTGCGCCACAGTGCTTAGCAAGGAAGGCTGTTAAAAAAAAAAAAAATGGCTGAGAAAGCCAATCATATATAAATTACTAATGAGCCCTGTCTCACCTAAACTGGGCCATTCCAACCCCTCAGTGATGTACTTGGCAGGTGGAATGCATCATAGTTAGCCAATCACACAAGGTGCATCTGCAGAAGAGCACTATAAAGTATGCATACACCCTACAATCCGATTTCCCCCATACTCTGCACTATTGGAGTACAGACTTGGGAATTTTAACTGAGAGAATGCTAGGGGCTACTGCAGCTCTGCTACATCTGTATGTGCTAGATGACAAGGTCAGTGGTGATGCTGATGCTGACAATAGGCCTAGACTGAGAAAGAGAAGAGTGTTCAGGCCCAGGGTAACCTTGCAGGAGCTACATGAGCTGGAGAATGTAGAGTGCTACAGGGTGGAAAGGGACATACTACAAGAACTCACTAAGCTCTGCTGCCCTCAACTCAGACCCTGAGCCAACAGATGGGAAACCATCCCAGTGAAAACTAAGGTATGTGTAGCCCTTAGGATACTAGCTACACATACTTTTCAAAGACCTACTGGGGATATGATGGGGGTCTCACATGCATCAGCATTCAGGGTACTCCGCCAGTTCCTGGATGCCATGCAAACACATGCCAGTGAGCACATTATTTACCCCACACCCCTGAGGAGAGGGGCCAGCAGTATGCATCTCTTCTACCATGTATCACACTACCCTGAGGTACTGGATGCCATAGACTGTACTCATATCCACATCAAAACACTCAGTCAATTGCCAGTTCATGTGCAATGCCCATGGTGTTATCATGAATGTGTGTGCTGGCAGCCCTGGCAGTTATCATGACTCCCATATCTGGCAAGCATCACAGCTATACCACATGTTTGCCAGGGGGGACATCCTGTATGGCAATCTACTGGAGATGCTGGCTATGCATTGGAACCATGGATGATGACACCTATCAGAAATGCAAACACACCTATCAAAGAACGCCATAATGAGGCACACACTCAAACTAGGAACATCATAGAGCTTGTGCTTGGGCTGCTTAAGTCATGGTTCCGGTGCCTCAATATACCTAGTGGTGCCTTTCAGTACTCTCCAGCCACATGTGCACAGATTTTCACATTAGTGCCATGCTACACAATATCATACTGCAGGAAACACCTGTGGCAGGATTATTACAGGGAAGGGACACACAGCCCCCACCAGTGCCTAGGTCCCCACAGCCACACCCAGAGGGGGATATGGAGGAGAAACCCCCTGATGCTGTCCCTGTAGGCAGATGTAGGCATGCCCAGTGTGCCCTAGCCTTGGCCAAGAGGCAACGCACAGCACATGCACTGACAACCTAGGGTCCTAGGGACTGACACCTTACTCTGACTTGCATACATAGTAAAAAGGATGCCAGCCACACCACACAACCTGTACTTAACCATGTATTTGCTGTGTACTGTGTGCACCAGAGTCAGCCCTGAAACACAGGTCTCACAACCACTGCATTCACAAGGTAAGTCACTCTGCTATACAACAAACGCATGGGGTACAAGCCTATGGTAGCATATGAATGGACCTGCTGCACATATACAAGGGAATAGAGTGGGCTACTGGGCGACTTGCAGAGATCTAACAGCCACTTGGAACAACAGGCACTCTGTCCAACACTGAGTGCCCCATAATATTCATTAGGCCACATGGCTAGAAATCCCACTGCATTATGCAAGGGAAATGCCAAACAGTGGAGTCATCAGACAGATGCATGACTATCAATGCCAGAGTCCCCTACCCCAACACATCTGTGTTCCCATACAACTACAGTAACAGAGTATGTTTGCAATGATATATCAGCAGACCACACATTTCCAGCATTGTGACATACAACCTGCCCACATTTTTTATCCAAAAAACACAGGGGTCAGTGCATGTCTGTATGCTGTTGATAGTGTGAAGAATTAAACCTCTCCCTCTCTCTGGTGGCTGGTGTGGCTTACTGGGCTAAGGACATTAGCATGGGTGATGGTGTTGATGGTTCAAAGCTGGCAACATCTACAACTTTTGCATGTGAGTCACTCATATGGTAGGGGTCCCAGAGACTGTCTTAGTGCCACAATATGTGACAGCAAGACAGCTGGACATAGCCAGAGAAAATGGGGGGACAGAGGGCCAAACATACAGACAGACATTATACATGGTCTGAGTAACCTAGAAGGTGGCTAGTATAAGAGAAGGTTGCACCAGGTCAGATTAGCATCAGGATGTAAAGGCCATCACTTAAATGTCTCAGTAGTTACAACACTTTAGTGCCTGCATTTTACAGTATAGTACTGGGCAACCACAACTGTATGAGGAAAATAGCAGACATAAGGGGCAATAGGGCAGACATTCTGCAAAAATATGTACGTTGAGAGGTATGCAAACTGTCACCCTGTATGTGGTGTTACAGCATATACCCCAGCACATCAACTCTCTCAACCTCTTACAGCAACAAACTTGGCCAAAGCCATGAATATAAGTGGGACAAATGCCCACAAATAGAGGTAAGTGTTAAATATTGTCCTTACAAATGTAAAGAATTGATAGATTAACAAGTCTTGCATTACCAAGAATCTCCTGAAGTTTCTGTATTCTAAATCTCAAATGTCTGTCATTTTTTCCTAACATCACACTTTAATGATTTGCCAAAAATGTGCCAGAAAACCACAGTGTTATGTAACATGGACCAAAGATATGAGGCAAATATCTCGACATTCTGTCCACATCTGTACAGTTGATAGGTATGAGTCACATACTACATTCAGCAAACAGCCGAGGAATGCCTTGGACAAAGTATCAGGGAGGTGCTGGAGTGTGGAAACAGGTGCAGCAGACAATGGTCTGCAGCACACAAAATCCCAGACTGGAGTATAGGTAGGTCTGACCTGGAGTCACCTTGTAAGTACTGACAATCACACTGGGTATGCTCCTACACTTAGCTAACTTGGCCTCTTCCGCTCAAAGAACAGCTATGTGGAAATATGTCTGTGCAAACAGACAGCTATGTAATGTCTCCCCCTATCCCATTCACACATGATTACCCTAGCTATCAGCATGTGGCA
Organism: Protopterus annectens; assembly: GCF_019279795.1. Lineage (NCBI taxonomy): Eukaryota > Metazoa > Chordata > Ceratodontiformes > Protopteridae > Protopterus > Protopterus annectens. Next base: position 465,068,293 of record NC_056747.1, read on the forward strand.
CACACACACACACACACACACACACACACACACATATATATATATATATATATATATATAAATATGTGTGTGTGTTAGTGTGTGTGTTAACAAGATGTATATATATATATATATATATATATATATATATATATATAGCTAAATAATGTGTGGACTGACATAGACTCTCCATACATATCTACATAACACATTTACATAAAGTACACACACAGCAAGAATTAAGATGACATCCCTGTTATACACACACACACACACACACACACACACACACACACACACACACACACACACACACACACACACACACACACACACACACACACACACACACACACACACATATGTGTGTGTGTGTGTGTGTGTGTGTGTGTGTGTGTGTGTGTGTGTGTGTGTGCGTGTGTGTGTGTGTATGTAGGAATGTCCCCACTTACATGCAGAATGCTGTGCTGGGGTTATCTGCACCTACACATCACAACAGTTGTCTGATGTTAACAGATCAAGGTCACAAAAGGACAGAATCCACACACCCACAGAACCTTGTGCCTGTGGAATGTCACCCTATAGACAGACAACAGTGAGCAGGTGGTGTAATGTGCATGTGTTGTAATGCAGGCCTTGGACAGGCCATATTGTGCATGGCCAGTTGTCCACCTACCAAACTGCAACAAGCCAGACATGGCCATACTGGGACCTGCACACACATAACAGGGGTATTAAAAGGTATCCCACTCCTATGACACTAGAGACAATAACAGCAGCATGATGGAGCACACTGCAGGCCACACATGCTGTGTAATACAAGGCCACTTTATGAAGGCCACAAGTACTGTGGCTGCATCCACAAATACAACAGACATAACCAGTGGTGCATGCAATAAATACTGTGAGCTATAGTGTGTACAAATAGGTACGGGTTTTAATCTCATAACAGGTAACTCTCTGTGTGTCTGTGTATATATACAGATATATCCCCTGCAGCAGTAAAGGCATACCCATCTGGCCTATGTCTGTGCAATGGTGATTCATTTTATGGCCCTTTGAATAGCTGATGTCCTCTACAGTGGCCTCCTTTACAAAGCCTGCTGATGTCATCCACCTTAAAAGCCCTGGCTGACAGTTACTTTCAAGTAATCTCTTTGGCGCATGTCTTAAGTACTGCAAGCTATAGTGTGTACTACTAGATAGGCAGGAGTTCTAATCTTACAACAGCCAACTGTGTGTGTGTGTGTGTGTGTGTGTGTGTGTGTGTGTGTGTGTGTGTGTGTGTGTGTGTGTGTCTGTGTGTAAATATCACCCCTTGCAGCAGTACAGACACGCCTATCTCTGAGCAATGGTTATACATTTTAAGGCCCTTTGACTACCTGATGGCCTCTACATTGGCCTCCTTTACAAAGCCTGGTGTTGTCATCCACCTTAACAGCACTGGCTGACAGTCTGCTTCCAATCTCCATGGCACATATGGAAAGCACTACAAGCTGTAGTGTATACTACTAGATAGGTAGGGGTTTTAATCTCACAACAGCCAACTGTGTGTGTGTGTGTGTGTGTGTGTGTGTGTGTGCGCGCGTGTGTGTGTGTATACATGTATCCATCTGCAGCACTATGGACAAGCCCATATGGGCAATCTCCGTGCAATGGTTATGCATTTTATGGGCTTAAGACTAGCTGGTGGCTTCTAAATGCCCTCCCCTACAAGGCCTGCTGATGTCATTCACCTTAAGAGTACTAGCTGACAGTCCAAACTCAGATAAACTCTGTGGAGCATGTAATGACTACTGTGAGCTATAGTGTGTAATAGTACATAGGTAGGGGTTCTAGTCTCCCACCAGCCAGCTGTGTGTGTGTGTGTGTGTGTGTGTGTGTGTGTGTGTGTATGTGTCTGTGTGTGTGTGCTTGTGTGTATGTGTGTGTGTGTGTGTGTGTGTGTGTGTGTGTGTGTGTGTGTGTGTGTGGTTACAGAAATATCCCCTAGTATCACTACAGACATGCCCATATGGGCTATCTCTGTGCAAAGGTTATGCATTTTATAGCCCTGTCACAACCTCCAGGTTCTGTATTGGCATCACTGATGTCTACCACCATCTAGGTTTTATGGTCAGAAAACCCAGGTGACATGTATAAAGGGTAGCACACCATCTCACAAAGTATGAATGCATAATTATGCCGGCTGCTCCCATTGTTCCACACATTACCTTCTACATATATGCGGATAGGGAAACATGCTCAAATACTGCAGTACCTTGCTGATGACATATTTCTGCTGTGCTGCCATGCCATCCTGTGCTGCTGCCGTGTGTCCATAGAATAGCCACTCAAATCCCTGGAAAAGACAGATACACAGGTCCATCATACACCTGTCATTCTGTCACACTACCACCAGTCTAACATCACGCACCTAAGATACACAAGGTTTGCTGTGTAGTCATGACACATGCCAACACACAGTACCTGTTGTGGCCCACAACACCTGCAGTAGCATAACAATACTGCACTACACAACTACATTGAAAGTAATATAGTCACCTTGTGCATCAGACACATATTTGCATGTCCCTGCATTGATGGCATGCATGGCAGGGATGTGGCACAGGTATCATCACTTGCACAAGGTGTGGTGTGGGGGTGCCAGAGGCCTAGCCTGTGCCATACAGTTGGAAGCATGTGTGTGAGTCAAGAAGGGGTGCTGGTCATATGTGCCATGTGTCTCTGTGGATGACCTGCATGCGACACTGATGTTTGAGGGTGTACGTCTACACAATCAAACCCAGTGCTAGCCCTACACTTGTGTGTTGGACAACTGTGGACTGTACATGGCAGAGTGGATAGTTCACTGTCTCTGGCCATGAACACAGGAACTTGCTCTATCAGGAGTGGCAGTGGCACCACCACGCCCAAGGTTGGATGCGGTGCTAGTACCAGACGGTGTCTTCTGTCTGCTGGGCCTGTGTCCACCAAGGGACCATGCAGGACCATATTCCCATGGCCTGCCACATTGTGGTGTGGACAGCACACTTCCCTCTGTAGCGCTGGAGGTACTGCCACTACGGGGGCATGAGTGTGCATGGAGACATCGTCTCTCAGCAGATGGTGTTGCTGACCTACGTCCACATGCCCAATGCCCTACCCCAACCAGATGTTCCAGCACAGACAATGTGTGGGCAAAGACAGACACTGTCTCAGCCCACCATCTGTCCACTACAGCAGTGAAACGATCCATGGTGTCACCAGTGCAGTGGAAGCAGTCATGGATGTCAGACTGTGTTGCATCCATGACCCTGAGCCTCTGTCTGGTGTTGCATTTGGTACATGCCTGTGTCTCCATGATGGTCTGAAACATGCGACGAGTGACCCATGATGTGACACCTCTGACAGAAGGTAGATGGATAGCAGTCCTCCTTTGAACTCCCTGTCAGTCTGCATGTGTGGGACCTCACTAGCTGCCTGGCTGTGGCCAATGTCTACACTCGCTGATGCCATAGTTGTCACACTGTCCTGTTCAATGTTAACACCATGTAACAGTCCAATATCTGTGGCCTCTGGGAACTGTGTATGTGTGGGCATACCGACTATGTGCAGGGACAATGGGGGCAGAAGAGGGATGGGAACCTCTGAGACATATTCAGCCCCCAACAACCCCACCTGTACCTCACTATGGCCACCATTACAATCAGAGCCTGATGCGACACTGACATCAGGTTGGGAGGGGGACAGACTCCAACCCCCCATTCACCTGGGAGGTGGAAGACAAAATCAGCACGTTATTACCTGCACTATTATGTATGGTAATCCACACAGAGTCCTACAGATGAGAAGCCGTAACTGCATTAACAGTCACACATCTTATCATCACTGTTCTCATGCACAGCACACAAACACACAACATGCAGACAAGACAGGCCCTTTCTAATATGCACTTCAGTTACATCCAGTGAATGTTGCCAGTACACTACACCTGTGAGGTATGCAATATGACAGTGTATGTGATAGAACTACACATAATGTCCAGTAGACCTTTCCTGAGAATGATATGCCTGCTGTAATATCACTGCGCAGGTATTTACCATCTCCCTATAGTTATTGAACAAGCATCCTGGAGTCATTGCCTCCGATATAGCAGGATGCATACTTCTTCATGACTATAACTGCAAACGTGTTAGTGTTTGTCCAAATACACAGCTGTGATTAGCCATTGTATGCACTATAGTCAACTGCACCGCTATGGAACATGCAACTATTCCACTTTGGCTAAGCATAACAGTTGTGCCCTGGCCTAAATGGCAGTTCTTAACTTTCATATGGTATGTATAAGCTGTAAAACAATGATATCACACTTACCAGGTACAGGACCACAGACTCCAGCCACACCTGATGTACCTATGAACATGTGAGGGAGACGGATTGTCAGCAATACCAAGTGTTGCACTGTTAGAGGGTAATATGTCCATATGTCCTTATGTACAGTAGCTAATGTGATACTGCCTACATTGCTGAAATTCTGAGTATGTGTGCACAAATGTGCAATAAAACAACCCCCCACCCCCAATGCAGATAGACCTGACACTCATGTACTGGCATGCAGAGCCTGCCACAAATCCTGATACAGTATTACACTGATGAACAAAGTAAGCTTACCTGGATGCTCCTTTGATGTGAATGCTATGGTACCCCCCTCCAGGATGTATTGGGTGATGGATGCCTGGGAGCTGATGGTTGATTTTAGGTTTACCAGGAACTCCTCTGTGGCTGTGAGTAGTTGTTCTGTTGCAGGCTCTCCACGGTGGTAGCACAATCCCTGGCCACAGCAGCTGCCCTTTGACATGCAGCATTGAGCATATCTGTGGCCCTGTGTCAGACCGGCTCATAGGTCCTGTCCTGATGTCCACTTTGGTTAACCGCCCTGACAAGGTCACCCCACAATTCTGCACACTGGTCATGATGTTGGTGACCTCTTGAAAGCAGAATGTGATGATGCAGTCTGAGGCCATCCAGGATAACAGCATTCTCAGCAACTATGAATTGGGTATGCCTCCTTTGATACATTGATCCTGAAAGACAACAAGAGGGGGGCACATTACAGAACCAGATATGTAGTCATCCACTATGTACTGAGCCTGCACAACCAATACGGCCTGCACTATCTACCGCTCCCTCACACGCCATACCCCATCAAATAGAGGTGGAATAAATCAAACACTGCATCCATGACTACAGGAAGCAAATCATTAACTGCTTGGGACCTTAATCTTCTGTGATAACTGCCAGAGGTTAAAGAAAAAACAGCTTTTTCACGACCAAAAGGCTTATTCTAGTACACTGTCCTATCTTTTGGGCTACATGATGCCTCTGCAGTCTTTCATAGATTAATGGACAGTGTCCTAAAACCCAGTGGCAAATGCATCATTGCTTACTACTTAGATCAGCATCAGCATCAACCCTCTTTTTTCCATTTTGTACATGTTATCTGGGTGTCACATCAATAATGACCATCATCTAGAGCCAATGTTTATACCGCTGAGTGGCTAGTACTTAGATGATGGTGTAATATACTCTTGTGTTTTAGGACTTACATCTAGCTCAGGTTCCAGCTGTACTAGACTTCCTGAGTCAAGCAAATTAAATGTTAATGCCTCCAATAGCAAGTTAAGTATGACACAGATAAAATATTTAGCATATGTACTCGTAATCAGGGAATTGTTAAGCCCCAAAAAGAAAACCTGAAAGCAGTGAAAAAATGGACTATTCAATACACTAACAAGAATATGAGGGCAGATGTGAGATTAGCAGGGTACTATCGAAAGCTTGAACCCCATTTCATATCGATAGAGTGCTGTATTACAGATATGACACAACGGAAGACGCCAGTTAAAGTAATGTGGACAGTAGAGGCAGACAGTGATTTCAACCACTTGAAGGAAACACTGAGACTGTCTTGGCATCTCTAGTGTTTAGCAAGCCTTTTATAGCTTATACTGATGCATCAGACATAGACCCAAGGGCAGTGCTTTTACTGGACTTTAATGAGGAAGATCACCCTTTATGTTTTCTGAGTTGTAAGTCAAGTAGGGGGGAAACCAAGTGTTTCACTTTTGAAAGGTAATGTTTGGTGATCAAGTGGGTCCTTTCATCAATAAAACATTACCTCCTTAGAAGGAAGTTCATATTTCACAGTCAGTGATCACTGATGTGGTTAACTTGGCAAGAAGAATAAAACACAAAGCTGTGTAAGGAGGCACTCTTCTTACAACCATTCAAATTCACAGTACAGAATAGACCAAGCTGTAGGACTCACAGTCCATCTAGTAGACCTGAAGCTAAGGGCTTCAAGTTGGGGCAGGGGGGTCAGTGCAGTACAGTATGGTGGTTCTTGATGAGTGGTATGTCAAAATGAACTCAAACTTACATAAAATAATGTCAATAATGCTGCCCTAAACATAACCACATTTAGTTTATTTGGCACTCTGCAGTTCCCTGAACTAGTGCTCCTCCGCAAATTTCAGTTGTGAAGCAGAAAACTACACTTAACTACTATAAATTAACATGCGCAGAGTGATTTAGACTTAACTACAAGTGCAGTATCAACATTGATTTCTGAAGTTTCAATATCCTCCTGGCGTCATAAATCAATGTAGATGCTGTACTCCCACACCATTGGCACCCAGGACAGCCACCTCATGTGTTGTGCCCTAGTTACAGCTCTGGCTGTAAAGCTTTGTAAATTAAGCTGTGGTAAACTTTTGAAACTAAATCTGTTACTTTAAGTAGAGCTATTTCTTTCAGAAAAGCATGAACTTTGCTAAATTGCTTAGACTAGGTTCTCTCAGGTTTGTTGGTTAATGAATCCAATGAATGATATATAAAAGGAAGGAATGAAGTCAACCAGCTTAGAGTCATTGGACCTTCCTGGGGGGATGTGCCCACAGCAATTGTTCTGGGTGAAGCACTACAGACAATGAGAGGCCTGGCACACCACAAGGATTCTGGATATCCTTTCAGCCCAAGGCAAAAAGAGAAGAAAGAGAGCCATTGAGAAGTTCAGAGTGACTTGTGTCTGTTTCCTTACCATAAGGGACTACTCTTAAATGTACTTTAAGTTGTTTTGTCATTTCACATGATTATTTGGGAAGACTCTGAGATTGCAAAACAGCAGGGTAAGAGGAATTTCCTATCCACCCCTTGCTGTTTCATGACCTCTCACAAAGTATTACCAGCAGAAACGATCATATGACCATTTGATCACTTCTTTCTGCAGTACAAACATTTCAGATTATGAACATCTGGCCTAAGGTAATGCTATATATATATATATATATATATATATATATATATATATATATATATTCATGTTGTTATTTTGCTTTGGTAGCCAAGTGGTTCATTTCCCTATTCAAAAGTCTGGTATTTCGTAGCTTTGGTGATTAGAGGTTTAGGTGAAGTTGTCTCGGTGATTAGAAATTTGGGTAAGTGTAAGTTTGGTTATACAAGGTAGATCGATATATATATATATATATATATATATATATATATATATATATGTGTGTGTCTGTGTGTGTGTGTGTGTGTCTGTGTCTGCATGTTCCATAGAGTGCTATCAAATATATATATATATATATATATATATATATATATATATATATATATATATGTGTGTGTGTGTGTGTGTGTGTGTTGTGCACTGATCCAAGATTTGCAATGATAAGAAGAGGCCATTTACAGGCACAGCCCAGGTGAATAAAAACGTCAGTGGCAATGTCTAGTATAAAGCTAATAACAAAAACATGTATAAAGTATGTACAACAGAATCAAATGCAGGTACATATAGGATTTGTGCATCGTCCATAGAACAGGTTCATGAGTTCAAGTAAAATTATATTTTCATCTGATGAAAGTTTGAAAGTAAAAAGGCTGGTGGTGAAGTCGGAAAGTATGTTACTAGAAGGGTTGGGAGATTTAGTTGATGGCACAACTACACTATCCTTAATTTTTTTTTATAGTTTCATAGGTTCAGAACTAAGTACTAGGCTAGCTGCCCTTGTGGGCCATTTTCAGCCTTGCCAGTTTTGCTTTCTGTGCTCAAATTAACCTATACTGTTTGGTTATAGACTGGCCTTAACACTTCCCATGGTCAGTAATTATATATATTACCCACTAATAATAATAATAGAGATCATACCAGAGATAATTTGAGGGGACCCATTCCCAGGATAATACATTTAGGAGTAGCTTCTGTCCATTAGTAGTACAGTGGCAGTCCTGGGGTAAATTTTCTGTTTCTCATCCATATATCTAAGTTCCACTGAAAATGGACAGGGATGACCTTTTTGTTTATGTTGATGGAGGAGTCTGTTCCAGAGCAGCAGTATTCTCTATGAAATAGAGAACTCAGCATAGCTCCTCGTGGTCCCCTGCAGAGTTCCTAGAGCAGCAGAGAGCAGAAAAAGCGACTTTCCTGATTCTAAGTATTTTTTAAACATTTTTATTGCTCTTTTCGACCTTTTGTGCATTTTGACCACTGTTTTTGCTTATATTACTGTGATATTACCTGTTTTCTCTGTTTTTCTGAGCTTAATTTGTTGACTGCACTTCTTAGCTTAAGTTTTGCTTATACGTTAACCTACAGGCTAATACACTCAAGTGTACTAGCCTTTGATAGCATTTAGTCGAAAAACCAAGCATTTACTGTATTTTCTGTCTGTGTGTGTAAAAAAAAAAGAAAAAAAAAACAAAAAATACTTCTGCTTTCCTAACTTTCCTAGGTAGTTGTTCCAGTGATCAGATTTTGCTGATCCCTGGGCTTTGTATTTGGTTCCTGTGATCCTCCATTTTCTTGTGTGGCCAGAGTGAAGTTTCTTTACTCACCAGTGAGAGTGGGGAGTACTGAGTTGCCTGTTTGTCCTCAGAGGAGTGGTTTGAAACAGTAACTGATAATTCATTGGCCATTTTGGGTCATTTCCTGCATTTTCCAGCCCCCTGCTATAAAGCATGCTTTGGCGGGCTTTTCTGGCAATAGAGAACTCAGCATAGCTCCTCGTGGTCCCCTGCAGAGTTCCTAGAGCAGCAGAGAGCAGAAAAAGCGACTTTCCTGATTCTAAGTATTTTTTAAACATTTTTATTGCTCTTTTCGAACTTTTGTGCATTTCGACCACTGTTTTTGCTTATATTACTGTGATATTACCTGTTTTCTCTGTTTTTCTGAGCTTAATTTGTTGACTGCACTTCTTAGCTTAAGTTTTGCTTATAAGTTAACCTACAGGCTAATACACTCAAGTGTACTAGCCTTTGATAGCATTTAGTCGAAAACCAAGCATTTACTGTATTTTCTGTGTGTGTAAAAAAAAAGAAAAAAAAAAAATAAATACTTCTGCTTTCCTAACTTTCCTAGGTAGTTGTTCCAGTGATCAGATTTTGCTGATCCCTGGGCTTTGCATTTGGTTCCTGTGATCCTCCATTTTCTTGTGTGGCCAGAGGGAAGTTTCTTTACTCACCAGTGAGAGTGGGGAGTACTGAGCTGCCTGTTTGTCCTCAGAGGAGTGGTTTGAAACAGTAACTGGTAATTCATTGGCCATTTTGGGTCATTTCCTGCATTTTCCAGCCCCCTGCTATAAAGCACGCTTTGGCGGGCTTTTCTGGCAATAGAGAACTCAGCATAGCTCCTCGTGGTCCCCTGCAGAGTTCCTAGAGCAGCAGAGAGCAGAAAAAGCGACTTTCCTGATTCTAAGTATTTTTTAAACATTTTTATTGCTCTTTTCGACCTTTTGTGCATTTCGACCACTGTTTTTGCTTATATTACTGTGATATTACCTGTTTTCTCTGTTTTTCTGAGCTTAATTTGTTGACTGCACTTCTTAGCTTAAGTTTTGCTTATAAGTTAACCTACAGGCTAATACACTCAAGTGTACTAGCCTTTGATAGCATTTAGTCGAAAAACCAAGCATTTACTGTATTTTCTGTCTGTGTGTGTAAAAAAAAAAAAAAACAAAAAATACTTCTGCTTTCCTGACTTTCCTAGGTAGTTGTTCCAGTGATCAGATTTTGCTGATCCCTGGGCTTTGTATTTGGTTCCTGTGATCCTCCATTTTCTTGTGTGGCCAGAGGGAAGTTTCTTTACTCACCAGTGAGAGTGGGGAGTACTGAGCTGCCTGTTTGTCCTCAGAGGAGTGGTTTGAAACAGTAACTGGTAATTCATTGACCATTTTGGGTCATTTCCTGCATTTTCCATCCCCCTGCTATAAAGCACGCTTTAGCAAGAGCAGCGGCGGTTAATCAAGGTTAAACTATTCGGGCTACCTAAAGTCCACTCTTCAAATTTTCCCTTTAAACAGCCTTCCTTGAACTGTACTGCTGATCAAACCAGCGTATTCTACATCTAAAAAGTTCAGCTCTACTTAATTCCTAAGTAGACTATTCTCTATCTGTAAAGCCTAGCACTTGCTCCTAAAGTACTTTTTACCTTGATATAGCACTTTTATTATACTTAGTACCCCACCAGCCTAAAAACCCCTTTCTCGATCACCCACACCCCCCGGAGTCTTTTTAAAGTTTTTGTCTATTCCTTCTAGCATGTCGAGGGATCAGTTGCTAGTGTCCTCTCCTGCTCAGCTGGTGAATCTGGGAATATTGAGGCAATGTTACAATTGCCTCATGTACACAGACAACCCTCTCCTTCTCCCACAAAACACAAATACATGCGAGAGATGCAACTATACAGCCAAACTGGAGGCTGAGCTCTCTCAACACAGGACTGGCAAGACCAGACAGGAGGAGAAGGTAACCACACACACACCACAAACCCAGTCTCGCATAGTACTATCACAACTTCAAATCATACACATAAACACACAAAGACATACTCGGAGGCTCTGATCAAAAATCTACCAAAACAGCAGAGGCCACCAAAACAGACACCCAAACAACTGCCACCTCAAGACACAACACATGCAACACATAGACCACATAGTCAGTGTGCCAAACAGTCACAGCCCTTAAGGCCAAACACAATGCCAGACACACTCGTCATTGGTGACTCCATAGTCACACACACTGACGTCCCGCTCACCAGATTAAGTAAGGAGAAGGTCACAGTAAGCTGCCTGTCGGGTGCTAGAATCCGCCACATAACGCAAGCACTCAGGTCTCTCAACAGCAGGTACAAGTATGACTCAGTCATTGTCCACGCTGGTGTGAACGACCTGAGACGTACCTCCCTGGACTACATGAGAAGAGACATAGAGGAGCTCTCTGATTATGTAGCCCAGGCAGGTACGACCCTGACCTTGAGCAGTATCCTACCCTCACCAAGAATGATGCCACAATACAGAGATAAGATGATCAGCTTTAATAATTGGCTTAAACTCTGGTGTCATTCAAAGGGGATCCAATGTCTGTCTGCCTGGGATGACATGCTGGACAAGCCACGCTGCTTTGCAAGGGACGGCTTGCACCTGTCACCCCTGGGCTTCCGGATATTGGCAAAGGCTCTTGCCACCCCCATTGTGCCTTTTTTAGGCAAGGCTCAAATTCTAAACCTACCACCCTAGAACACAAAAAAGAAAAAAAAACTAAGGGTAATGCTGCTCAATGCCAGAAGTCTCAACCTCAAGATGCACGCACTCGAGGTCCTTCTCAGTATGGAGAACATCGATGTCTGTGCTGTGACTGAAACCTGGTTCAAGGCTCCTGAGAGCACCCCAGCACTATCAGGTTTTACCTCATATCATGCGTTCCGGCCCCAAAATCGGGACACCACCAAGAAAGGAGGGGGGGTGTCCATATTCATCAAGGACACCCACACCTCAAGGTTGGTGGCAATGCACGATGCATCGGAGACCATCCAGGTGCAATTAACCATAGGCAAGACTGCTCTGCAATTTGTAGCATGTTACAGGCCACCCTCTCAAACTCAGGAACCTCACATAGCTTTCCTGAAAACACTGGAGGGGATAAATGTATCTCCAAATACCATCATACTAGGTGACTTCAACTACCCGAATATAGACTGGGAGCACTACTCTAGCCCCAACACTCTAGCCCAAAGGTTCCTAGAGTTCATAAACTCAAATGCCATGGAACAACTAGTCACCATCCCCACAAGAGGTGAAAACATACTTGATCTCATCATCACGAACATGGGGTCACAATGTTCAACACCGGAAGTATACCCCTCACTGGTGAGATCAGATCATAAACTAATCTCACTGGAAGTCCACATCCCGCCCCCGCCTGAGATAAAAAAGACCACAGTGAAGAACTTCTCAAAAGCCGACTTCACACTTCTTAAGACTAGTGTGGTCTCTTTTAAGGCCCCGAGCTCTGGAAACCATTACTCAAGCCGCTGAATCACTTACAAATGCCTTCTACCAGCACCTACAGGACTGCTTGGATCAGGCAATCCCAAACAAAACAAAGACTCTTTGTACCAAAGGCAAGCGTCCAGTCTGGTGGACCCCAGCCATAAACAAGCTCTACAACAAAAGGAGGAAGCTACTCCAAGACAGAGCAAAATCCCTAAAAGGTAAGACACCTTTGATCATTATAAGTAAAAAACTACGATCTCTCATAAAATCATCCAAGGCAAATTTTGAGAGAAAAATCGCTAAGGACTCAAAGGACAATCATAAGGCCTTCTTTAGCTATGTCAGAAACCTGGGAGGAAACTCCCAGATATGCTCAGAATTAGTTCAAAATGATGTAAAAATCACTGAACCTACAGACATTGCCAACATACTGGCTGACAGGTTCAGTGCAAACTCCCCCCCCCCAAAAGGTGAAATATCTATACCAGAGGATTGTAGCCCCCCAAATATCTCTAACGCTCAGGTGAGAACTGCTCTCTCCAAGGTGAAAAACACAGCATCCATGGGACCAGATGGTGTCCCCGGTTGTGTGCTCCATGAACTCAATGAAGAATTAAACCCGCAGTTAGGACAGCTGTTTAATCTTAGCCTCACCTCAGGATACATACCCAAGGAGTGGCGTACGGCAACTGTGGTCCCACTTCACAAAGGCGGTGCCTCCACCGACCCTGGAAATTACCGTCCCATCAGCTTGACAAGCCTGATCTGCAAAGCTATGGAGAGGATCATAAATGAACTCATAAATAAAGACATAGGGGACTTGCAGACCTTGGATCCAACCCAGTTTGGCTTTGTCAAAGGCAGATCATGCCTTTTAAACTTGGTTGACTTTTTCAAAACAGTCACCAAGGCCATTGATGAGGGAAAGGCAGTCCACACAGCCTACCTTGACCTGGCAAAGGCTTTCGACACAATACCCCACTCAGGTATCATTGAAAAACTCATCAGCTTAAATGTTAACCCATACATCACAAGATGGGTAGCAAACTGGCTAAGTGACAGAACCCACAGGGTGAGAGTTGCTGGCGCCATGTCAGACTCAAAGCCTGTCACAAGTGGTGTCCCACAGGGCTCAGTCCTGGGCCCACTCTTGTTCGGCATCTACTTTTCAGAAGTACAAGCAAACACAGGAGGGTTATGGCTGACAAAATTTGCAGATGACTGCAAACTGGATGCTATAGTCGAGAACACATCTGACACAGATATCCTTCAGAAGGGTCTCATAGAAACGGATAACTGGTGCCAGAGCCATGGACTAAAGTTAAACGCCAAAAAATGCATAGTCATACCCTTCGGGAAAAACAAGGTTAACCCTAGCTACCATATAGGTGGCAATCCACTGAGCACAGAAGAGGTTATCAGGGATCTGGGGACCCAGGTTGACAGTAACCTTTCGTTTGACACTCACGTCGCCAAAGTAGTTAGGAAGACCTTCTACATTGCCCACCTGATCATGAAGGGATTCACGTCTAGATCAAGGGAGGTCATTGTCCCCCTGTACTCATCACTCATCAGACCAATGATTGAGTACAATGCCCCATTCGGAATGTATCTAACCCGACACCTGCAGCAACTGGAAAGGCCCCAAAAGTTCCTCACCAAAAGGATAAAGGGTCTCAAAAATATGTCTTATGCTGCCCGACTGAAGGAACTCCAGCTCTATTCAGTCGCCACCGCCTGCTCAGAGGTGACCTGTGCCTGACATACAAGGCCATGTCCAACCCAGAATTGATGAACATGCTTCACCTCAAAAAATCTAGATCCCTCAGAACTACAAGGGCGGGAGACTTAAACCTTGACACGGTTATTAATAGGACGTGTTGGAGGGACAGATTAATCACCCAGAGACTCCCCATGCTGTGGAACAAAATCCTGGTACACGTGAGGCAGAGCACCTCGCTGGCCTTGTTCAAGAGAAATCTTGACCAATGGATGGGAGATCGCAGATATACCCCAGGGATTACCTCAGTGTCACTGCTTGACAGAGGCACAGCAAAATAATGGGCATAGTATCCTTCAAACTAAAGGGGTGGCGAAAGCCACAAAACTCTGGGCTAGGCTTATAAATGCCCTTGGGCAGATAGCCTAGTATGAACCTATGAACCTATACCTGTACCTGCAGTTACAGATGGAGATACAAGTATACTCCAATCAAAATACTTAAATCCAGTGGTGAAATTAAGACCATTTTTATGACATCACTTATGTCCTGCCATGGAGGGAAGGAAAGTTTGTCTTAGTCACAAAACATTTGTGCTCATCCACAAAAGCAATATGGATGCTCCTCATATTGATCACTGATGCAGTAGCCTTAGTTAAATGGGTTATAATGGTTATATCCTGCCAAGGACATAACAGCTGGCTGGCATCCAGAGCTTCAGGGTACCTAAACATGCCCAGACTGTCTGGCAGCTCAAGGTGAGCTGATTAAAACACAAGGTTTGGCACCAGGCCCTTCAGAGTTTTACTTCTGCAAAAGACTATGCTCCTGAGGCTTCTAAGGATCTATGGTCAGTTTGTACTGTTTTCTTGTTGGCAGATAAGTTCCCTTTGGGAGAAAAAAACTTCCATTCAGTATTTTTTGTTACTATTAATATGTTCCTCTTCAGGAAAGTTATTTTAAAGCTAGAAGTTTGTGTTTTAATAGACTGTCATGAGACTCATTGTACTTTAAACAGGAGCACTCTTTTTTTCCTGTTAGCTTGAAAGTTGTTTAACTGAAAATGATTTTTTCTGTTGTGAAATTGTGCTTTTTTTTTTGTGGAGCTGGCAAAGTGTTCAAGGTCCCTTTTACTATATATGTTTTTTAAAAAAAGTGACTTTTAAAGTTTTTTTTCTTGCATTTGCTGCTTGTTTTCCCTGGGAAATAAGCAGCATTTTTGGCTTGACCATGAACAATCTGTCATGGTCATTCCTTCTTCCAGCCACAAAAAGAAAAAGCTAAGCAAACAACCTTTGCCATCACAGCAGGCTAGCAGTTTGCCTCACCTACAGGTGGGTGACTCTGCTGTGGCCATTATTTGTACTTCAGACCACTCATGTTTTACTCCAGATTTCTCTGGTGTAGCACCTACAGCCACTATGGACCAGGAGTTAGCCATGTCCTCTGTGGCTGTTGTGGTCCCCTCAATGGGCAAGGGAGAGTCACTCCTGTCAGTCCTGGAAGAGGAGACAGGGAAAGATTCCCTGTTTTGTCAGAATGCTGTGCCCATCCTGGGGAAGCTGCTGCTTCTGTTAATAACACTGTTGGTCCGAGTTTTCCTTGCAAAAAGAAATAGAAACCTAAGCATGTATCTACTCCCTTCCAATCCAGCCCCCACAGGTCTGAGCCTTCCCAGTGCACCTCAGTCAGAGCCAACAACTCAAGGAACTTTGGAGTCGACAACATCCCTTATTATGTTGACTCCGATTCTTTGGCTTGAGATGAGTTTAGGAAGCTGAAGCAGTGGTGCCATTGTTCCAGGCGTAGAGTCAAATCTGAAGTTTTTGGAACCATCTTTGCCTCTTGTGACCTCTGCTCTCAATAACTCAGGTCTGAGGTCTTCTCTGAGCTGACCTCGAATTGGCTGGGGAAAATTTCTGAGTCATTCGATTGGAGGGACATCTCCTCAGCTCCAATCTCAGCATCAGCATTCTAGGCTTTTGAACAAATTTTGGCTGGACCAAGAAGTCAGGTGTGGCCTTCAGGTTCAGATCTGACCCAACTCCAGTGCCCTGTGACTTATTCCTTTCATGCTAATTGACAGTGATAGCCATTACCTTTGGGCATAGAGGATACTCAGCACTTGTGTTCCCAGTCTGATTCAGACATGTTTCTAGAGGTTCCCTAGAAACAAGGTCCTAAAAAACAGACATGCAAACAGAAGCACTTAGACACTTCCCCAGAGTCTGTCACTGAAGAGACCGATTTGGATGAAGGTGAAGGTTTCAATAGATCCCCTATAGAAGATGGCACATTTTGTGACATCCTAAAATTAATGAAATGGGAGGGTTGGTCCATCCCCATATGAATGTGTTCCTTGAGGCCTTTGGTCCTGGCTCATCTGTGTCCTGGGTGGTACCACCCACAGATGCCCTCATAGATCTTGTGGCACAGCAAGAATGAAAGGACCCTGATTGAGTGGAACCCATCTCTAAGAAGCCAGATAGGATCTTAGTAGCCACAATGGACAGGAAACATTGGAGTAAATGATCACCAGTAGATGCTGTGGTAGCAGCAGCAGCCATGAAAAAGGAACTGTCTGAGGGGAGTTGTTAAGTTCTTCCCCCAACAGGGAGTATGCTTCAGCAACTTCCATACTTTGAGCACTGAATTACCTTACACACATAACAAGTTTTCAGAGGGTCCTGACCAAGGAGCTTTTCAAGTCCCTCATGGTTAACTTATCAGCGTTTGTTCAAAAAAAGAGTGGGCATCCAACTTCCTATCCTGCAATCCTCTTCTAATGAGGCCATGCATCTGCCCTCTGGTGCATCTCATGGTACAGTCAGAGCAGCAGGCATCAGGATTACCATGTGTTGGCATGCCTGGATGTATATTTCCAAGCTTTAAGACATCATCCGTTAATGCCCCATTTGATGGTTACATTCATTTTTAACCAAAAGTTAAAGAAAAACTTACTAGGAGTGAACAAGACAGTAAGACCCTGTCTGCCATTGGAATCAGTGAACCTTTTCTAGGAACCAAAGGCATGGTAAAAAAAATGTGGCTCAGAAAACTATGGGGTTATCACCAAGACACTGCTGGAGACGGATCCTCCCTCCCACAGTGGGGGGTAACATAAATGGACATCATCCCAAGAGCAGAGGTGGACATAATCAGGGTTTTCATGGTCTTTTCACAGAGAAATCCTATTAGTGCTCCTGAAGGGTTACCCAACTGCTGCAGTCTGGATAGGGTTACCACCTGTCCCACTTTGCGAGGGACAATCCCTTTTTGGGCAGTTGTGTCCTGCAAAAAAATTGTGAAAATGGCAAATGTCTTGAGATTTTAGGGCAAAATTATTTCATATATTTTATGTAATAGCTGCATAAAACAGTTATTCTGTATCTGAAACACCTAAATGTTATAAGAAACAGAATAAGCAACTAAACTACTACAAGAATAAGCTTTTATTTAGGCAAAACAGTGAAGTGCTGTCCTTTGTACTGACTGTGGGTATGTTTTGGCCTGCAAAATCTGATATTTGTACCAAAATTGTCCCACTTTAGGCATTTGAAAAGGTGGCAACCCTAAGTCTGGAGGCACATATTCTTACACCCACAAGCCTAGCAAGACATTACATTTCATTTATGGATGCTAGGGTTAATCACCAGAGGCTGTACCATTCCCTTTTTTATACCTTCCAAAGAAGAAACTAAAGGTTCCAAATGTTCCACCAAGTCAGTTGGAATCTGCAGCAACAAAGATTTCAAAGTTGCTAGAAAAATGAGTCATCCAGTGCCCCCCCCCCTCCCCCAAAAGATCAGTTAGTATCCAGAGTCTATTCCAGGTTCTTTTTAGTTTCAAAAAAAGACAGGGACCACAGGCTGATTTTGGACTTCAGCCACCTCAATCAATTTATGAGACAGACAAAGTTTCAGAAGGTCATGGGACAGTACATATTGCCTTTATAGAGGAAGGATGTGCTCTGCAGATTTCCAGGCTACTTAATATCACATAAAGATGCAGATGTAATCCAGGAGATTCATCCTTTTCTGGCTGGGAACTAGGCATTATCAATTTAGAGTACTGCCCTTTGTTCTAACCACAGCCCACCAGGTGTTCACAAAAGTTATGGCAGTGGTAACAGCTCATGTTGACGGCACAGGATCCAGGTTTTCCCATACCTAAATAATTGGCTTCTCATTGCTGCTTCCAGGGATCTACTGGTACGACAACAGAAACTACTACTCTGTCTTACACAGTTACTGGGGGGGGGGGGCAGTTAATCAGTCAAAAAGGCAACTGTCTCCCACACAACAAATAGAATTTATAGGACGTTACATCAAAATACTCGGTTAAATTTCTAAACTTACACACTCCAGAGTGCTATCCTTACATCTAGTGGCCTGTCAAGTAATTCAGCTCCCTCTTCCTCAGACAAGGTTGACTCTTCATCTGTTAGGTTTGATGGCCTATACCACTGCATATTTCCCTGGTCGAGATTTGACATGAGAGTATTACTGTGGACACTTTCTGTCCAGTGGTCACAAAATCTATACCCCCTACATGCCAAGATTAATTTCACGCAAGTTTGTAGAGATCCTGTCAAATGATGGATAACCTCCCCTTCAGTAATGGAATGAAAACCTTTTTGTCCAGCAAACTCATGGGCCATAATAACCATGGATGCTTCCCTTCTGGGGTGGGGAGTGGGGGAATTTTTGAGGGGAAGACTGTTCAAGTTCTTGGTCACCCCTAGAGGCCAACCTTCACATCAGTGTCTTGGAGATGAAAATGGTCCTCCTAGAGTTGCAGGTTTTCAAGGCCTCATCCCCAAGGGTGTAACATCCATCCCGTCAAATCCACTGTGCTGGGAGGTGATGAGAGTACAGCAATGAGTAATATCTTCCCATTGTTTTCTGATAACAATCCACATCCTGGAGACATCAAATGTGCTGGTGGACAAATTGAGCAACTTGATTCTACTGCCTCAAGAGTGGTCTCTCAACCAGATAATAGTGACAGAAATTTACAGCTGCTGGGGCCAATCTTGCTGTGACCACTTTGCCTTATACCTGAACAACAAGTGCAGCAGATACTTTGCCCTAATCCCTCCACAGGGATAGTCACTAAGGGATACTCTAGTTCACAACTGGCCCTTTTCCCCGATACCACTTTTGATAAAATGCATTCATTCAGAAAGCCAGAAGGTGAAAGACAAACGTGAGCCCCATTGCTGTGTTTTGGCTCTGGCAGGTTTGGTTCCCCTTGCTTTTGTCCCATTTAATACACTTGCCTTGGGTATTGGAGGTGCAAATGACCACCATATTTAATTTTAATTTTAACAAACAGCATAATGAAACCTTTATAGCCTCTCTTAAAATATCCAAAGCCTTCCTCAAGGGTGCTTTCTTATTCAATTCTCCAATCAGGGATCCAGTACCCTCATGGATATCACTATCATGCTTCAAGGCTTAACCCAACAACCTTTCAAACCAGCTGCTTCAGTAGATCTCAAGTTTATTTCATGGAAGACCATTTTCTTGTTGCAAGAGCAACTGCAAGATGGATTTTGATTAAGCATTATCTTGCAGACTACCATACCTCATTTTTCATAGAGACAGAGTAATGGTAAGAACTAATTCTTTCCTACTGAAGATGACATCCAAGGCAATCATGAGTGATTCAATTGATTTGCCACTCTTTTTCCTCAGGTTCTCTAAAACAGGGGAATATATGCTACACATGCTAGATGTTCACAGACAGCTCAGATTCTACTTACATCAAGCCAAGCAAATCAGAATGTCAGATTAACTATTTGTATACTTCTCCAAAGCAAAACTGGAGAAAAGCATATCAAAAGTCACAATTTCCAAATGGCTGTCAAATTGTATTTCTGTTGTTTATAATCATGGGGTTTTATCTCTGCATACAAAACCAAAAGGCTATTCCACAAGAGAAATAGCTACTTCTACTGCATTCATGAAGAGAGTTCACATTGATGACATTTGTGCAGTAGCGTGTTCCATGGTTCTCACATTTGTGTTTCATTAGAAACTGGATGTGCAGTCGAGAGCACATTCCTCCTCTGGTTCCATTATTCTCATGAATGCCCTTCCTTGGTGCCACCCAGGCACTTTTCATAGCTTGGGATTCTGTCTCAAGGGGTGAATTAGGTGAAAATTGACAATGTCTGATGCTAAAGTTATGTACTTCCCATAACAATAGATTCATAGTGTCTCATTTTTGTCCAGTTCAACATCCCTTCCTCCTTCCCCTTCCAGTATTGTTACTGACAGCTTCTAGTGAGGAACCAGACCTCACCTAAGTCTGTTAAAATTTTTACTTTTATACCATACTGTAGTATTAGCATGTTCTCTAGTTGTGACACCTAATGTTTTTTCAGTTATAGGAGGGAATCAATTGCTGTCTAGGTATAACCAAGCAAATTCTATCTGAGATAATTTAGTGGAGAACAGGGAATTGTGGGTAGGGGAGGAGTCAGAACCATGGATCCACAACTTTAAAAGAAGGCACCGAGATCAGATCAGATCCGATGACCCAAAGGTTGAACTGGACTAAAATTAGAGAACATGGATCTGTCATTATGGTAAGTACATAATATTCATTTTTGTGAATGTTACAAAATGTATTCTTCTGAAGGGGCCATGTAGCTTACTGTCACATTTTTATGTATTCTTGATTTATTAGTTAGCCAGGTATACCTACCAAGCTCAGTTGCCTTTTTCAGTGTATACTATATACTTATGTGTATGTATGTATGTATGTATATACATATATATATATATATATATATATATATATATATATACACACACACACACACACACACACACACACACACACACACACACACACACACACACACACACACACATATACATTTTGGCTAACAGTAAAGAAGTATAATTAATGTAATAAACAATTTCCTTTCAGTTGCATGCCATAAAATAGCCCATGTCTTTGGCATAAAGTGCTAAAACCCTGATAATAATCCAGAAGACCTGAGATTAAATAGTGGCTGGGATCCTGGAAAAACTAGGTAGGTGAGAGTAGGAGTGTGCAGCTAGTATTAGTTCATGCACCCTGGAGGAAGGGAGTGGAGATTCATTTCCCATTTCACTACATGCAAGTATAGGTTTGCATGTGAAAAATTGACAGTCATAGGGGGACATGAGCTTGGCTTACCATGCTGTTGTTTTCATTAGTATGATGGCTGGAGCAGTCATATGCAGTGACAGGGAGTAGTAGAATCTTATGGCAATACAGGTGTCCATATCAATCACCAAGAGGTGGGGTGAGGGACTTGATTATGAATCCCTTCGTTTCTGTCATTGCTAGTTGTGATCAAGAGCATAAACACTTTTATAGTAGTCTGAAAGATGTCCTCCTCTGGTCAGATCTGCCTTCACACTGGTAAACCCCCAGTGGCAGAGGAAAGAAAAAGGGCAAAAATTATAAAATAGGGCTGATGGGTGGCATACTTGGAAGGAAAATTAACTAGATAAAGTAAACAAATATGCTAAAAGCATACAGCACAGAACATTTAAGCCATCAAAGCATCTACAAGTCTCGCAGCTCCCAGACACTGGCTACATAAAGGGCTTTGACCCAAGATCACCTAATGATGGAACTGTCTGTCCTCTTTCAAAATACTATTCTTATTCCTTCATTTGATTTCTATAGCTAGTTTTTACCAGTCAGGTTAATATTCTTTTTTCATCCCTCAAACTCAGTACATAATGAATTTTATCTACATTATACTAATAAGACTTTTTGCTATGTAAAATGTGTGTGTTATCTACTTACAAAAAGTATCTCCTCAAGTTTCCTTATGATTAGAAAATGATATTGTTCTCTTGAAAAAACAAAGAAAGAAAGAAAAAGAAAAAGAAAAAAATAAGTTCTTAGTACAATATGATGCTAGCACCAGGACTGATTACGTTTTGTGGAACAGTGTGTAATGGCAATCTCTCCATTACTAGCTTACTGATGAATCCTATCCAAGATGAGTAGAAATTACGGTTGTTACAGAATTTTCATTTATAACTAATGCAAACTGCTGTTGTTGAAACCATCCTGTTTTACTTTTTTCTGTCTCTTTCCCTTTTCCTTTTTTCTTTCTCTTTTTCTCTCTCCTTAGACAATCAGCAATGTGTTATTACAGTACGCAGATATCATATCGAAGGATTTTGCTTCATACTGTTCCAAGGAGAAAGTGGTAACCAATTGTATATATGTGTGTGTGTGTGTGTGTGTATGTGTGTGTGTGTGTGTGTGTGTGTGTGTGTGTGTGTGTGTGTGTATATATATATATATATATATATATATATATATATATATATGCTTCTTAATGGAACTGTATAGTATTTTTAAATGTTTCCTTTTATATACAAAAAAAAGACATATACAGTGATCATTCTGTCAGCAGAGCGTACATCTCAACTGTCCATTTTACAAAATGTCCAGATTTTTGCCTCATATTTTTGTTTGCTCTTTGTATATTTTGTGATTTTCTGGCAAATCCTCAAGGATTGCAGTCCCTAAATATTGTCAGACTTTTGAGATCCAGATTTATATCTTCAGAAAACATATGCTGTTAAAAAACTGTTCTAGCAAGTTTATAAGTTTATAAGAGCAATACTTAAAAATGTGTCCCTGATTTTGGCACTGTGCTCCCCCACCCCCAACTATAATTTTTAGCTTTGTCTAGAATTCTTAAAAAAGTTGAGAGATATGCAGTATAGTTGATGGACTTTTCTATGTAATATTGTGATACTGGCTCACAAATAAGTTTGGGTCATCAGACAGCCAACTAAAATGAGAGAGAAGAGCAGAGATATAAAAATGTCCATTATTCTCTGGAGCAAGTGAGTGAGAGAAGGCAGATTACTCAATATGTGGTGCAAAAATGTTCCTTGAAAGAGGCTAGGATTTCCTTGAATGCATTCTAACTCATATTTTCACTCACTGGCTTGGAGATATGTGCATTCATGAAGTCATTACACTTAATGGCTAAAGGCTCACACAAGATACAGCATGGTATGTTTCATTGCATTTGATTCTGCTAACTTAATGGCCCATGTACATACAAAGAGAAAACTACTGATTGCATGAGTGAAAATAACTATGTCTACAGTCCAGGAGATAGGCCAAGAGAAGGAGGTAAACTGATCTTACTTGTATCTATGTTGCCTGCAGCTTTAGTTAGGAAGTTAGATACCCATAATTCCATTCCATAACAATTAACAGAGAAGGGGACTATCTACAATGGTATATGGAGTCATCTTTATTTCCTCTAAGTACATAAAGCAAGCAACACGTAGTCATATTGGATTATCTGAAAAAAGTCATTTTGTCATATTGGATTATCTACAAACATAACAAGATAAGTGTTGCATAGTCACCCACCCAATTTGCCTTGCCTTTTAACCACCATTCTCTCAAAGTATTCCAAAAACTATTATTGCCTTAATATTAGTTGCTCTTGTCTAGAACATTTTCTGTCCTCCATAGACTTCCAACATTTTAACAATTGTGTCCTAAATAAATAAACTATTGAAAAAATGCAAATATACAAATGTCCTGTAATTACTAGGAGAAAAATATATTTTTTTATCATTACAAGTTCACGTATGATTGTAAGCTGGGTGTGGTTATTAAATCAATAAATGATACAGATACCCTTCAGAATAAATTAACACTGTCATAAAAGCTATGCAGAGCACCTCAAAGCCTTGTCCTTCTTCTCAGTATTATACAGGCTATTGAGATGCGACTTGTGCCTTACATATAGAGCTTCACTGACCTTATTGTGTCAGACTTATTACAAATTTGCATGTCCAGTGGTATCATAAACACCTGCTCAAGGGATCTCAATTTCATTTGCAAAATAAATAGAAAATGTTGGAGGGATAGGTGTATTTCATAAAGAATACCACTTCTGTGGAAACATCTTCCACTACACGTAAAGCAAAGTTATTCTCTTACTTTTTTTCAAAAGTAATTTGGCAGAATAGATGGGTAACCACAAATTCACCCCTGGTTTAGTAACCCTGTCCCTCATGGATGGGGTAAATGTGTAAGTGTCCCAACATATACGTTTGGTTCTTCTCTGGGTAATATGTATGCAAAATATAAGGGCTAAAACTACCATGGGACTATTAGGCTATGCTTCGTAAAATCCTCACAGATCAATAGCCTAGTAAGTATATTTGAACCTATGAACATGAGTAGGTTCTTGGTGCACCAAAAAACTGCACATATTTAATGCTAAGAAATGAGTGTATCTGCTTCAGAAAACAACAAATTGATACAGCCCACTCCATCAATACAGTGATTATAATATGATGCTTCCTTTTGCACGTACATCACTAGATATATGAAAATACTTGAAAGACCACAGAGGTTCTTAATGAAAAGGATTTCAGTCATCAAAAATCTTAGCTATCGGGAGAGGCTGGAATCTCTGTCCTTGTACTCTGTGTCATAGGCTCTCAAGAGGTGACATGTGCCTTGCTTACTATACCCTCAGGAATCTTATTGTCTTTAGCCTCTTTTATCTTGATAAGTCAGATAGTACAGCCAATACTGGAACAAAAGATCTTAATCTTCACCAGTGAATAAATAAAACTACAGGAAGGAATTGATTCATTACACAGGGGCCTCTCCATGCTCTGGAATTGGCTCTCTCTGCATATTAGGAAGAGTGATGTCCTGTTTTCTTTCAGGTCTGGCCTAGACAATTGAATGGGTGTCCTAAAATGCACGGACTTACAGGCCTTGCCCTACTTGAAAAGGATGCTAGAGTTTGAGAATTTTTTTTGAAAGGCATACATGGCCTCTGGTCAACTAGCCTTGTATTTCCTATGAGTCCTGTGATTGTAAATATTGCACAAATCTCTGACACTGTAGTTAAACTCCATTAATATGATATAAAACAGAAACAACTAAAATTAACTGAAGCCTGTTCTTGATAATAAAGAGAAAACAAGTACTTTGTGTTGATTTTAATACATTTTATTCTGTAAAATTTCACATTTCTGAAATAAGTTACACAGTGTCTGCCTCAGAAATATTTATACAAACTCACATATTTTTGCTGAGTAATTTAACTACACAGTAGTACTGGTGTGAATATTAGTACAGTATTGAGTGCCTACTAACCCCCCCCCCATAAGTAGCACATGACATCTGCACATTAATAGCTTGATGTTATAATATCTTAGATGCGGGTTTAACCCAATCCCTACCCATTTTTGCATATGCAAGCTTGCCCACACCCACACGCGCGCGCGTGCGCACACACACACACACACACACCCACACACACACACACACACACACACACACACACACACACACACACACACACACACACACACACACACCTTAAACAGTATAACTGAAGCTAAGAAAATAAACTAATGAGGAACTGTATTCTGAAGCAAAATTTCAGCTGCAGGTAAGCATGCCAGTACAAGAAAAAGTAAACCAAATCCAAAAGAGGCAGAGGAGCTGAAAGGAAGCAGTATATTTTTGTCTGGGAAATGCTGAATCTGCAAGTGCTGTGTCAGAATCTATCCCTTAGTTTTAGAACCATTGTCTGAAATAACTGCATTCCTGAAATCCTAAGTTTAGAAAAGACAAGCATTTAGAATACAGTAAGTTTCAAAACTGAATATTTTTAAATATCATAATGATGCATCAGGGTTCTATTTAGAAAAAAATTCCTATTCAGACTTGTGTCTTCAGATTTATAACTGTGTTATTAGCCAGCAACCAACTCATTAAAAAAACAACCAAGTATAGTGTGATCATTGAATATTTACAAAACATAAACTAACAGCAACAGCCTTTTTGGATCTTAGCATTAAAAAGTAATACCTGAAAAATGCATATGTGGAATCATAGATGTCAGTACTCTAGCTTCATTTTTTAGACTGCTGTCAGCCTTCATTGTATACACTAATTTCTGGTGACCTCTTTTATTTATATAACAAGTTCTGAAATCTTAATAAAATGCTGATTGGCCCTGAAAAGGGAGATGTGTCAAGAGGACATATTCATTTAATAATAGTAATAATAATAACAACAGTAATAATAATTTGAGTGGCTCTGGGCTTTGAGGAAGTCCTCATTTATTAAATGTCCCAGTCCAAAGAACTTCATATTTGACTGAGATATACTTGCCTGTTTCCTAACCACATTATTTTGGATTATAACATGGATTTATAGTACAAAGCTGCATTACCTTCTCTTAGTCTGGCCCAGCTACTTTGTGAAAGTGCACTTAGCAGAGACACTGTGAATCAATTCTTACATGCTTATTTTCTGAAATAATCCCTTACGCATTCTGAGTCAGAAAAGACTGGCTCCGCAGCTCAAAGGGAGCTATAAACTTTTGCCATCTGTATCATTTTGCAATATTCTTAATTGCACATTACAACATCAGCCACACTTTAATTAGTGCTTCAATTACTGCTTATGGATCACTGATTACTGTTTTTCTCCACAGCCTTGTATCCTGATGAACAATATTCAGCAGCTTCGAGTTCAACTGGAGAAGATGTTTGAAGCCATGGGAGGAAAAGAGGTTAGTGGACTTGCTGTGATACTTCTGTCATTATTTTATCACTCATCTCAAATCAGTATTTCCATATATAGAAGAACTGTTTCTGTTGTATATTCATTTGGTCCAGGAGCCTTAATTTTCTTATACATGGGTTTCTCCAATAACTGCTATCAATTTATTTCACATTTACCATATGAAAAAATCACAGGTTATCTATTAATTATAGTAAAACAGTCTGTGTATATTTTCTGAAGATGTCTGTTAATCATATTACCTGGTTTAACTGTTTTGTCCACTATCCTCATTATCTGTGAGCATAAGAGCAACATAGGTTTATTATGCTGTTTGCTACATACAGTATAATAGGGTCAACAGAGACAGGTGGAGGCTTCAGTAACATAGCTTAAATGCTGAAATGCCGGCATAAGAAGTTTATTAAAAAAAAACTGTAAAGCACCCTAGTAGATGTACTCTGATAAAAGATAATGGAACTCCATGTCAAAGAGCTCTGTTGGAAGGGAACATTTCTCCTAAGTAAAGATAGGGAAAAAAAAACAAGCACTGATACTAGAAGGAGCACACTAAATAGAAAATGTATGTCCTTTACAAAAACTGATGCGGATAGCTAGCATGGTCTACTAGTAGAGTTATATAGAACTTTCTGTGAATAGGGGCCTGGATACTTAAAAGAAGTGCAGGTGGGGTAGTGCTGAAAGCACACAGCCCTGAAAGAAACAATTAGTGCAATGAAAACATGCACTGTAAGAGAATATCTATTTTGCATTTTTATTTTCTGCCATTGAATTTAAGTTATTATAATGTATGCCTTTGATAGTTTCTGATTTTTGTACTATTTACATTGGCACCTTGCTGGGTAGAGAAGGATAGATTGCGTATGCCAAATTAAGTGTTCTCTGTTTTATATCTAATTTCTCCTACTTTGCTTAGTGTTGCTCTTTTGCTGTGTCTGTAGTATATTGTTAGACATCTTCTACAAGAATCTTCTGAATACTGGCAAACATATTTATTTATTGGCATTTTTTTACTTTGAAAGTGTGACTGGGCATAGAACCCATTTTTAGTGGAGGCCTGGGGAGAAAAGATTCAAGAATTATACAATGTTTGAATCATACAATATAGTATAAAATTATATATCCAGTTTGTGAATTAGTACAGAAAAATACAGAGAAAATATACAGAATGATACAGAGAGCAGCATACAGAAAATATACAAAAAAATTATAGCTTTGTGCTATATACACAGGGAGGAAATTTCTTGAGAGCTGCATAAGTACTAGTAGTTAAGTATGTAGGGGGTTACGTTATGAGATGGTGGGGGTATTAACATGGAGAAGAGCAGGAGCACTGCCATGTTTTGGCAGAGTAAACTTTCAGAATAGATATGAAAGTGTGGTAGTGAGAGGTAGATCTGATTTCTTGAAGGATAGAGTTCCAGGATGTGGCTACAGAGTGTGTGTATAGATTTATTTTCCCAGCAGATTTAAGTGGTTTGTGGATATTGAGGAGTTTCTTATCATTGGATTGTAGTGACTTTTTAGGGAGGTAGATTTCAAAAGTGTTTTCTTTATACTGAACAGTGTGAAGGATCCTGTAGGATTGGGTTTACTATATGTAATTGGGTGTTCATAGGTTCATAGGTTCATAGGTTAGTACTAGGCTATCAGCCCTAGGGCCTATACAAGCCTAGCCATAATAATTCCCTGGATATTTTTTCCCACATTATTTACTTTCCTGGACCCCTGTCTAGCAGGGCGACTGACATGATCCCTGGGGTGAATTTCCTTTCTCCCATCCAATCGTCAAGGTTCCTCTTGAAGAGGTCCAAAAAGGCACTCTGCTTGACATGTATGGGCAATCTATTCCAGAGTCTGGGGAGTCTCTGGGTCAGGAACCTATCCCTCCAACATGTTTTGTTTATTGTGATGACAAGGTTTAGATCCCTGGAGCGTGTAGCTCTGAGGGATTGGGATTTCTTTAAGTGTAGCATGTCCAACAGCTCTGGGTTTGACATGGCCTTGTATGTTAAGCAGAGATCGCCTCTGAGTAGACAATATGCGACAGAGTATAGCTGGAGTTTTTTAAGGCGGTCAGCATAGGGCATCTGCTTTAGGCCTGTGATTCTTTTAGTGAGGTATTTCTGAGGCCTTTCCAGTTGTTGCAGATGTCTTGAGAGGTACATACCAAATGGGGCATTGTATTCTATAATGGGTCTAATGAGGGATGAGTACAGTGGGACAATGACCTCCTTTTTTCTGGATGAAAAGCCCTTCGTGATGAGGTGTGCCACATAGAAGGATTTCCTGACTGTTGTGGCGATGTGGTTATCGAAGGTGAGACCACCTGTATGTCAGGTGATGAGGTAGTTCTAACCAATTTAGAGCCTTCAGTGTAGAGCAATGATAGGTTCTATTTTTTGCAATGTCCACATCAGAAGCGTATTTCAAAAGTAAAAAAAAAACTTGTATTAATACAAAAATCAATGTATGGAGTGTTCTCTATTAAGTGGATTGGACTCAATCCACAGCATATTTTCCAGCTTCATGTTGTATAGCAACATATAGCAGTGGATGCTTTCCATCTTTTTGCACTGCCATTTCCAGGTTGCAGGATAGTATGTTCTGACAAGCATTTGTACACATATGCACAGAAACATGCACAAATATATACACACACTAATTTTATGTTAATGTGTCATAAGGTGGGCTGTCTGTGTCATTGTGGAAGCATACCTGAGTTTCATTGCTGTCCTGATGAATAGTTAATTTCTATCTTTCTGGCTATATATATATATATATATATATATAGGTCTACTTGATATGGCCGAAATTTCAAAATGTTGACTTTCATATGGCTGAGACCATATGATCGACATTTGAAATCTTGACCATACAAGTAAAACACAATACAAACTTGCCTTGATGCTGCTAGCAGGGGGGCTTTGCCCCCCTGCATCCCCACTGGGGGGCTCCAATCCCCACACCCCCCGTAACTTAAATATACCAACTCTGAGATTGCACTACAGTGTGGAAGTGGAAATCTTTCCATTCCACACTGTAGTGTGATGCTGGTTCCCCATGGTTGGCATTTCAAATGTCAATCATATGATCTCAGCCATATGAATGTCGACATTTTGAAATGTCGACCATTAAAAGGGAACCTATATATATATATATATATATATATATATATATATATATATATATATATATATTTAATCCAGTCTTATTCTTAAGACATGTCATGAATAGGAGAGTTAGTGACACTGTTTTACATTTATTTTGCATATGTTACTTTATAACCAGTTCAAATAAAGAAAGTTGAAAATTCCTGCTTTTGGATACTATGTATATGTTCATCCTTATCAACATGATAGATAATCTGAAACTACGACTTTGACTGCAGGCCCCCTGCTCCCCATCTTAAATTTATATTTACCAAGTGCATGGTTACACCAACTCAAAGAAAGGCTCCCAAAAAGGGC
Organism: Protopterus annectens; assembly: GCF_019279795.1. Lineage (NCBI taxonomy): Eukaryota > Metazoa > Chordata > Ceratodontiformes > Protopteridae > Protopterus > Protopterus annectens. The sequence continues at coordinate 465,098,385 of NC_056747.1, forward strand.
ATCACTGCAGGCACTCATTTAGAAATCACCCCAACAATGTTTCCTTTGGAAAACAGTGTTTGACCTTCTGTTCATCGACTTCTTGTATCTCAGGCAATAGACACTCAAAAGACATACACTTCATTGAACTGTAGAACTCCCAGAAAGTAACTACTAAATTAATTTCAGATGTGGACCAATTTATTCAGTCATTCTTCACTGAACAGGACAAGCCTTAAAGGAATATATATCTATATATTTAATCCAGTCTTATTCTTAAGACATGTCATGAATATGAGAGTTAGTGACACTGTTTTACATTTATTTTGCATATGTTACTTTATAACCAGTTCAAATAAAGAAAGTTGAAAATTCCTGCTTTTGGATACTATGTATATGTTCATCCTTATCAACATGATAGATAATCTGAAACTACGACTTTGACTGCAGGCCCCTCTGCTCCCCATCTTAACTTTATATTTACCAAATGCATGGTTACACCAACTCAAAGAAAGGCTCCCAAAAAGGGCATCACTGCAGGCACTCATTTAGAAATCACCCCAACAATGTTTCCTTTGGAAAACAGTGTTTGACCTTCTGTTCATCGACTTCTTGTATCTCAGGCAATAGACACTCAAAAGACATACACTTCATTGAACTGTAGAACTCCCAGAAAGTAACTACTAAATTAATTTCAGATGTGGACCAATTTATTCAGTCATTCTTCACTGAACAGGACAAGCCTTAAAGGAATATAATTCCAAGGTAATCCTAGGTAATGATCTTACTGATTGTCTCCTTTATGAAAGACATCAAGCCATTCTTTCAGGACTTCCTGCATTTTCTTCCTGCAGCTGACATCAGGCTAACTGACGTATAGTGTTCTGTATTGATTCTGCTATATATAAAAAAATATGCATAAAATTGTTTTTCCATTCAGGTGGTACCTACCTCATTGTCTACTGATCCATTATCCATATTTATCAGAATGATTACTAGACTTTTCTGTATTCTGACTAGTATGCTTTCTTGACTCTATTTTTTCTTCATATACACTGTCCATATTACCCATATACAATCTTTGATATGCCATTGTTATTTCCCTTTTCTACATGTTAACCTTCCATCTTTTGTTGTGTGAATACTGATAAAAAAAGTCCAGTATTGCTAACATTGTCATTTCTAATCATCCTTCTATCCCTGATGATCATGCTTGAATCTATATTCTTGTTTTCCTCTCTTAAATTAACTTATTTATTTTATTTTCATTTGTTAGCTGGGATAGAACACTGATCCAAATGGACACACAATAGACAGACTTTAACAAAGATGACAGTTTCAAATGAATGAGTTCGTAGTGCTGAATAGTGAAGGATGTTTTACAAGCATGGCATCAGCACTATACGTAAAAAAACAACTTTAACTAAACATATAGCTGTCAGCATTTAAACAGTAAGACAAATTGTATAACCAACTCAAAATGTAGCAGACATAGTAAATATTCAGTATATACTGTATATACAGTTAGGTGTACTTTGGAGCAGAAAGCTAAGGGAAAAAAGTTTCAGTAGGATAAAAGGACTGAGTGGAAGATGAGAGAGGTGCAGTTGGCAGGAAGACTTCACTGGTAGACCAGAAGAGATTAATATGAAGAAAATGAGAGCCTAGAGGGAAGGGGATGGGCTTAAGTTATGCTATCTACTGGATATTGCTTACAGAAGACTTCATGATTCAAACATTTTTATTTTGTTTTGTTTTTTAAGTTAGGCAAAGAAGACTTGGTAGGACAGGAGTGATCATATTTTTATTGGGATGGATTTCCATATGAGCAGTGGGGCTGCTGTTGGGAAATGGTAGTTAGCACCATGAAGTCTCTTCTTTGGGATAAATAAGTAGGAAATTTCATAAGCTTGTGACATTAGGTTAAAAATAGAGTATTGTTTAATTAATCTGCTGGAAAAAAGGGGAAGGCCTGTAGATTTAAGAGTTTATAGGTGAGGGGGTTAGGAATAGGGTGCGTCTTTATTTAATTGGAAGCCTTATTGCCCTTTGAAGGACATTGCAGTAATGATGTTCTTTGGAGCCGGAAAATGAATATACAGATATTATTATCTGAAGCCACCGTGGTACAGCGGTAGCATTGTTACCTCACAGCAAGAGGTTCTCCTGTTCAATTCACGGCTGGAGTGTCTTCTGTGTGGAGTCTGCATGTCTTTCCCACGGTCGAGTGGCCTCCGAAAGACATGTGTGAATGGGCGTGCCTTCGCTGAAGGTTCAGCATCGGGCTGGCAACTCAGCACCATAAACAATCTACTGCCAATCAATAGAGGACCAGAGTTCCGCTGTGGCAACCCCTAACCGGGAAAAGCTGAAAAGCCATCATTATCTGTGGTTTGTAGGGAAGTCAGATCTTTCTTGGAAGCATTGGCTGTAATTGGGAGGACATACAGCTTTGCTGTAAGAATTCCTTAGCCCTTTGCTGCACTGGTAGCAGTGGAGAGGAAGGAGGAAAACATTTTAGACCTGAAAAGTGGTGAGTTGACTTTTGAATTAGTGGTAGAAATATAAAGTTGAAAGTTTAGGTTTTAGATAAGCCAATGAGATATTGTTCGAGTGTAGCTGGTAACTAAGCTAAATGGCCCATTAGAGGAGGATGGTGAAAAGTTTGCTTTTGGCACCAAGGATCATGGATTTTATCTTCTTGCTATTGAGTAGACATTTATTTTGAGTCCGCATTTAAGAGGAGGGAAATGTCTTCTTCAAGTTCTGGTTTGATGACAAAGTGAAAAACTTGAAAACATTCTCATTCATCTTTGCTGTACCTACCTCCCCCAGGCTAGTTTTTTACTCTAAAATGACCCTGGTCATTTTACACGAATAATAACATCCATTGTTGCCTCACTTTAGGCTTGCTTTTTCTCTTTCCACTTTATTTATTTATTTCTACATCTTTTACAATTCATTGCTTTACTATGTCCCCCTGAGCTAATCTACATATTTGTTCCCCATCACTTGGGTGACAGTTTAACAAGGGAGACCATCATTAAGGTAGCCATCAAGGGTGTTTCATTATTGTTTCAATTAAGCACTATCCTAGGCACCCACTCTGCAACAACCAGTGGGTGTGACATACAATAGACATCAGTGCTGTACTGGTCTTCACATTTTCAAGGTATTGACATCAGCAGGATGTTCTGTGTACCTATAGTAAGCACGACATGGTGGTTTTCTCTGATGTTCATCGTGCATACAGCTGCAGTCATTACAGATAGGGTTATCCTGCCATTAGGCGGGTCCTCGGTCGGCCGAATTCCAAAGTCTAGGTCCGGCGTCGGTTGTCGTCGCTTCTTCCCTGACGTCAGTGTGGCAGGGGTATAAAAGAGGCAGCCGACGCCATTTTCTTCAGTCTTTCTTGCTGCGCGGTGCCCGAAGCAGAAGCAGTTCGCAAGTGCCGGTCGGCCAGCTTCTGAGATTTATGAAAATATTTCAGCCGAAGTCTTCTTTAAAGCTAAGTAGCCCGTTGGGGAAACTTTTCTTGCCTCAGACCGATGTCAGACAAAGTTAATAATTGCATTTCTTGTGGGAAGCAAATACCGCATAAGGATTTCCACTCTTTCTGTATACCTTGCTTAGTTCCAGACCACGACGTCTCGGCCTGCCGTTTTTGTGCTAGATTCAACAAGTGTACTATTAAGCACCGGGCGGAGTTTGCTCTTCATTATTTTGGCAAAAAATTTAATTATATCATGTCGTTGGATACACCGACACCAGTTTTGAGCAAAAGACGCAAAGATAAGGACCGACATCCGAGGTCCGCACCGAGTACTGAGACCACGCTTAGGCCGACTACCGGTTCTCCGGTTCTCAGCGAGGTGCCTACGCAGCCCCTGAATACCGATGAAACTACATTACCGGTGACTTCAGTACCCAAGGTCACAGGCTCCTCGGTCTCCATTCCTGCTGCAGATACCGACGCCACTCTTGGTGGGGAAACTCAAAATTTAGTCAGGCCTACCATTTCTGAAGGCGTCTTCAGGCCTTCCACCTTCTCTATTAAATCCTTCACTAAATCTAAAGCAGCCATGAAAACTAAAAAACAGGGTCCTCAGACCTCCTCTCAAGGCCCCATGCCTATAAAGCAGATGCTTAAAATGGCTGAGGATTTGATTACTCTCATCAGGAGTTCTCAACCCCCCCCGACAAAAGACCCAGACTAGAGGAAGACTACCCTTCCTCAGACCAGGCTTCTATTACCTCAGAACACTCTGAGGACCAGGATTACGCCTATTCCCCTTTCGAAGACTCTGATGCTGAGGAGTCTATTCCCTCGGTCTCCCCCCAGAGGATTACTCTTTTGGGGAAACCCTGCATACATTGAGGGAACACTTTCACTGGGAAGGCCAAGATTACTCAGATTCCAAGAAAAGGCTCAGGGAATTTCTACTGCTCCCCCAGCATAGGCCCCTGGCTATCCCTCCTGTTTTAGATATTTTGTATGATGTGTACACAGAAGCCAGCCTTAATCCAGATTCTTTACCTCCAGCCCCTGTTAAACCAGACAGGTATTACTGGGTTCCTGATCCTCACCAGTTCCTTTATAAAAGCCATACTGCTGACCCAGAAACTATTTCACAGGGTCCCAAGGGAATAAAGGCCTCTACTGCTAAAAACCCTTTACCATCAGAGAGAGATTCCAGAGCATTAGAAAGGTGGGGGAAAAATGTGTATACCTCTGCCACTTCAACCATGAGGGCATTAAACTGTCAATTCCATATGTTAAAGTACCAACAGTTGTTGTTATCTTAGTTGAAAAGCAAAATGACACAAACAGAACAACCAGATTTGAAAGAGTTGCAGGATTTGTTGCATGGTGCAGAGCAAGTGGGTAAACATACCTTGCAGTATGGTTTTGATGCTTTAGAGGCTTCATGTAGAGCTGCTGTCACGGGGTCTGTTATACGTAGACATGCTTGGCTCAAAGAGCAAACCTTACCAGATCATGTCAAAGCAAAGTTATTAGATGCACCACTTCAAAAAGATGTATTGTTTGGTGTTAAAGCTGAGGAGGTACTAAAGAAAATGGAGGAAAAAGCGAAATCAATGCAAACAGTGAAAGATTTCCTGCAGGTACAACCTCTACACTTCAGCAGAAACTGGCCTTCAAAAAATTGGTCCTTTCCAGTCATGGACAGACCTCAAAGGGGCAGATACAGACGCCCAAGGGGTAGAGGACAACCTCAAGGATCTTACAGAGGAAGACAGTGGCAAGCACCAACCCCAAGAGGTGGAGAAGATAGATCACAGTCATTTAGAAAACAGACACAATGACTTCCCCCTATACCTGCCAAGCAAAGCTTTAATGGCAGCACCTTTGGGCAGAAAACTGGCATTATTTTCAAAAATTGGCATATTGTTACAAAAGACAAATGGATTCTGGACATTATAGACAGAGGCTACAGGTTCCACTTTCACACCCTTCCAAAACTGAGAGGCATGCCAAACCTGCCACTAAATCAAAGGGCAGAGGCACAAAGACAAATTTCCGCTCTCATGGATATGAAAGCGATTCAAGAGGTACCTGCAAAAGAACAAGGTCAAGGTTTCTATTCCAGACTATTCCTGGTACCAAGGAAAGACAAAAATTGGAGACCTATCTTAGACCTATCCATCCTAAACACATATCTACAGGTGCCAAAATTCAAGATGCTCACATTACAGCAGCTTCTTCCCATGCTGGGCAAGGAGTCTTGGCTGGTAACATTGGACCTCAAGGAGGCATACCTGCATGTCCCTATCAGACAAGATTGCAGAAGATACCTCAGATTTCTTGCAGGTTCAACCCATTACCAATTCTCTGCATTGCCCTTTGGCTTATCTACTGCGCCCAGAGTGTTTACGAAATGCCTGGCATCAGTAATTGCCTTCTGCAGACTACAAGGAATACAAATCCACCCATATCTGGACGACTGCCTGATCCAAGCAGACAGCAAGGACATTCTATTGCAGCATCTGGCGTTTGTAATAAAACTGTTAAACTTCCTGGGATACACAGTGAACAAAAAGAAATCAAAACTAATACCTTCTCAACGGATAATTTTCCTGGGTGCCAGCTTAAATACAACCACCCAGATGGCCTACCTCATGCCAGACAAACAAGGGCAACTGTCTCAATACTTCAGCAAAATGGCAACTTTTACCAGGCTAACTGCAAGGAAAGTCCTGCAGGCTCTGGGATTCATGGCATCTTGCATCCTACTAATCCCATGTGCAAAGCTGCATATGAGGAAACTTCAGTGGTACCTAAAAAACTTATGGTCTCAACACAGCCACAGCTTGGAAACAATTATACCACTTATTCCATGCCTTCAAAAGGAATTTTTGTGGTGGGCTCAAGCATGCCAAAGAAACACAGGTCTCCCTTTCTGTGTACCTCAAGCAACTCAAATCATCACAACAGATGCCTCAGACTACGCCTGGGGAGCACACATGGCAGATCAGTGCATTCAGGGAAAATGGTCCCCAAAAGAGAAGCACCTACACATCAACCAAAAGGAAATGCTAGCTGTGCACAATGCTCTTATGACCTTCAAAGACCTACTGCATCCAGGCCAATCATTGATAAGGACAGACAACACCACAGTCATGTGGTACATAAACAAACAGGGGGGAACTCATTCATACCCCCTGTGCAGGCATGCCATGACCCTATGGAACACAGCACTGGAATTGCAAATTCAACTACAGGCACAATTCCTGCCAGGGAAGGAAAACACACTGGCAGACAACCTAAGCAGAAATATGACAGATCCACACGAATGGAAGTTGCATCCTCAAGTTTTCACAAAGATAACTCAGGCATGGGGACAGCCAGACATAGATCTATTTACTACCCACAGAAATTACCAGTTGAAAAAAATTTGTTCAAGGACCTGTCATCCACAGGCCTGGAAAGTGGACGCACTCTCTTTCAATTGGACAACATTGACAGTCTATGCCTTCCCGCCTCTTCCTCTTCTGACCAAAGTTCTATTAAAAGCCAGAGCAGAGAGGCCACAAATGATTCTCATTGCTCCAGACTGGCCAAGACAACACTGGTATCCACTCCTAAAGAGCCTGACACACTCCCCACCATGGATCCTACCTCTAGTCCCTCTTCTGTTGTCCCAGCACAACTACAAAATCCTTCACAGCTAGCTCAAAACCCTAAATCTAGCTGCATGGAGAATTCCTTAATTTCCCAACAGACTCTCCTCTCCAAGGAGGTACAGGATGTCATCTTGGAGGCCAGAAGGCCTTCTACTAGGAAAGCCTACTCCGCCAAATGGAAACAATTTTGTTTCTGGAATCAAGAAAAGGGCCAGAATCCTTGGGTAATAAATATACCTCAAATTTTACAGTACCTAACTGAGATGTTGAACAGTGGCCTTTCCTTCTCCTCCATCAAGATCCATGCTTCAGCCATTTCTGCACAATACAACACAGACCCTCCTTTATTCTCACATCCTCTCTTAAGGCAGTTCCTCAGAGGGGCAAAAAATATAAAGCCCCCAAGGAAACCACCAGTTCCAGCTTGGGACCTCAACTTCGTATTGGAAAAGCTGACCCTTCCCCCCTTTGAGCCAGCTTCTTTAACAGAGCTACAATACTTGTCATGGAAAACAGCCTTCCTTCTGGGTATCACCTCAGCACGCAGGGTTTCGGAGCTACAGGCCCTCATGGCTGTGCAACCATTCATCATTTTCCATCAGGACAGAGTTTCCTTACGAACCAACCCTACCTTCATGCCAAAGGTAGTATCCAGTGTAGCCTTGAATCAGACTATCCACTTACCTACCTTTTATCCAAACCCACAAAACAAAGGGGAAAGACTACTACATTCCTTGGACGTTCACAGACAACTTCGTTATTATTTGGACAGAACAAAGCCATTCAGGAAATCTGAGCAGCTCTTTGTGTCCTATGCTACAGGTGCTCAAGGAAAGGCTATTTCCAAACAGACAATTTCAAAATGGATAGCCCACTGCATACGCTTTTGTTACTCATTTCATGGAAAATCTGTGCCTGCATACATCAGATCCCACTCCACCAGGGCCACAGCTACCTCTGCAGCTTTCCTCAGGGGGGGTCCCAACCAAGGACATTTTGGAAGCAGCTACTTGGAGTTCAGTGCACACTTTCTCCAAGCACTACCACCTTCCACTATACTCTAAATCTAGAGCGGGCTTTGCCACAGCAGTCTTGCAGGGCATCCTCGCTCCTCCTAGTTCCACTTAGTGCCTACCACCCTTACTTAGCTTTGGGATTCTACCCATCTGTAATGACTGCAGCTGTATGCACGATGAACATAGTACAGTTTTGTACCTACCATAAATGTAGATGTTCGAGTGCTCATACAGCTGCAGTCCAGGTTACCTCCCCTCTGTCCCCTCTTAGGACAGGCCTTATGACAAACACCTTTATCATACAACCTATTTGGGGTATTCTTTTATGGTGTATTTGCTTGCAACTACTGTTTTTTGATTTTTCTATATTGCATGTTTGCATAACATTATGTTTTGCCTCCCTTCTGAGGGCACCTGACATCTGGGGCAAGAAAAACTGAAAATGGTGTCAGCTGCCTCTTTTATACCCCTGCTGCACTGACGTCAGGGAAGAAGCGACGACAACCGATGCCGGACCTAGACTTTGGAATTCGGCTGACCGAGGACCTGCCTGACGGCAGGATAACCCCATCTGTAATGCCTGCAGCTGTATGAGCACTTGAACATCTACATTTATGGTAGGTACAAAACTGTACTTCTTCTCCAAGGAAATTGGGTCAGTGTATGGATGGACCTTTGCACATGCACTCCTTCCCCCAGGATAGTCATGTTCATCCTTCTCTGACTGCTCAATTAAGTGCCTGAGGAACTAATTAAACTTCATTTGCTTGTGTCATGGTTTCCTTAACTCTAGTCCTCTGTGCCAGGAGAGACAGAATTATTTTTCTACATTTTGAATTAATTTTTCTTCTTCTTGTGTATTTTTGGCTTACCTTCTGAGCTTCTTTGAAACTCCACACAGCTTCCCCTTCCTCCATTTGGGCAAGTGCTTCTGCATAAAATTGAAGATGCTGCCTCTGAATCTTGGCCACAAGCTGTTTGTACACTCCATTCTCCCCATTTTCTCATCTCCTTTGATTCTTCCATTTCCAGTTTCTTGCTGTCTCTTTTTGCCCCATAGAATTGTCTTTATCCCTTACATCTCCTCTTCTTTGCATAAGGTGAACCATATTATGGCACTGTCTCTTTTGTATTTCAGTCCGGGTTTTTTGGCCGAAATGTATGGTATGAGTTGTAGCCTGGTAGTGCTGGGGTGCTCTCTGGAGCCTTAAACCAGGTTTCTGTTACTGCACATATATCGATTTTCTCCATACTGAGGAGTGCCTCGAGTGCGTGCATTTTGAGGTTTAGACTTCTGGCATTGAGTAGCATTACCCTCAGTTTTTTGTTATTTGCGCCATTTACGGCGGTGGGTTTGTCTTTTGAGCCTTGCCTAAAAAAGGCACTATGGGGGTGGCAAGAGCCTTGGCCAGTATTCAAAAGCCTAAGGGTGACAGGTGCAAGCCGTCTCTAGTGAAGCGGCGTGGCTTGTCGAGCATGTCATCCCAGGCTGACAGACACTGGATACCCTTTGAATGATACCAGAAGCTTAGCCAATTGTTGAAATTGATAATTTTTTCTCTATACCATGGTATCATTCTTGGTGAGGGCAGGATGCTACTCAGGGTCAGGGTCATACCGGCCTGGGCTATGTGATCAGAGAACTCCTCCATGTCTCTTTTCATGTAGTCCAGGGAGGTACGGCTCAGGTCATTCACACCAACAGGGACAATGACAGAGTTATATTTGTACTTGTTCTGGAGTGACCTGAGTGCTTGTGTTATGTGGCGGTTCCTGGCACCCAACAGGCAGCTAACAGTAACCTTCTCCATGTTCAGCCTAGTGAGTGGGATGTCAGTGTGCCTGACTATAGAGTCACCTATTACTAGTGTGTTGGGTATGTTATTTTGCCTTAAGGGCTGTGATTGCGTGGCACACTGGTTTTGTGAAGTATGTGTTTCAGGGTTTGTGTTGGGGGGTGGAGGTTGCCTGGATGTCTGCTTTGGAGGTCTCTGTTGCTTTTGCAGATTTTTATTTAGAGCCTCCGAGTATGTTTTCGTGTATTTATGTGTGTTTTTTGCCGGTGCTGGTTTACTAGGTCCATGTGAGACTGGTGGTGTAATGCAAGTAATTCCCTTCTCCTCTTGACTGCCTGGTCCAGTCTTGGGTTGAGAGAGCTTAGCCTCCAGTTTGGCTGTTTAATTGCATCTTTCACCTGTATTAGTGTTTGGTGGAAGGAGGAGAGGGTTGTCTGTGTACATGAGGCAATTGTAACATTGCCTCAAAATGCCCAGATTCACCAGTTGGAACAGAGAGTACACCTGAAACTGCCCTTTGGACATGTCTGGATAGATACAGTGAACTGTTTTACTGATTGGCTTTTAAGGTCGAATAGAGAGCCTTGTCCTTCTCTACAGTATAGGGAGGTCTAGTGCTAAGGTTTATTAGTGCTTGCTATGAGTTTTAATCAAGTGCCGGGATGAGAAGTGAATGGTTTGAGTGCTTAAGTTGAAAGTTTGTCTAGTTCCAAGGGAAAAATTGAAGAGTACACTTTGTGGAGCCGGGAATAGTTATACCGTAGCTAACTGGTGCTGCCCGGCACGCAAAACCGCGCAAATGCGGGTTTTATAGCAGGGAAATGAAAGAGATTGAAATTAGCCCAAAATGGCCAATAAACTACTAATTTCTGGGCTGAAACCACTCCTCCAGGGACAGATAAGCTGCTCAAAGCTTCCTCTCTCACAGTGAACAGAGAAACTTCCTTCTATCCAAGTAAGGTAAGGGCAAACACAGAAAGTTGTAACACAGCCCTGAATTCAGCACTAACCTGAAAACTGGACTATACTAGCTTAGAAAGGCAGGAAAACAAGTATATTTTTTGTTTTTTGTTTTTTTTTTCAGAAAATAAAGCAGATACAATAAAAAAAACACTTTAAATGCACAGAAATGGCTATCACACTTGAGTGTGTAGCCTACAACAGTTAAACAGGTGAATTAAACACAAAAATGACTTTGTTAAAGTGCAGACAGTAAAATAAGTACAATATGTAGCTGAAACAAGCTTTTTAAATCACAGAAACTCTAAAACATCGGCGTTTTAGGCAGAATTAGCTAAAGGCAGCAAGAAAATGCAGAAAAATTATACTTAATCACTCATATCTTCCCAAGATATATTGTTATCCACTGCCTCTCCTATCTAAAGCTCATCTTAACAGGAGAACCTCAATATCATTTTCTTCTCATTCTTTATGTAAAACGTATTCCACCTCTACTGTCTTCTACACTTTGCTGAGCTCTTTTACACCAAGCCTTAATGGAATTTCACACCACCTCCTGATGGCTGTACAGTTCCTGCCTGGACAGCCTTTGCCTGATCTAAAATTCTGAGACTGCAATTTTCCATCCTACCTGCAAACAATCACATATAACTCAAAAACTATAAAAGTTACAAAAAAAATTAAAATACAGAAGTTTTTCTGCACACACAGACCTCTTTACAATGGTGATCTAATAAATGTGAAATTAATTATTATAATGATGCAAATAAGTATTGATACCTTTGTAGCCATGGTAGAATGATTCCAACTATCAGTATGACTTTTGTTCATGCAAATGTGCTCTTTGTTTTTCTGCAAAGCAGTTTTGTAAAGGTCACTCCATTTATGAGATAGTTGCATAGCTATGAATGATATGCATATCTGCACATTTAAAGGGCAATTAAAAGTAAATATCTGTAAAGGAGTACTAGCTGGATACTACCTATCAGTGCAGAGCTTTTTCAGCATTGTATATGCTTTCATTTGATACCGTGGAAAAGCATATATAAATATATTTAGGATCAATTTATTAAAGTAATTATTAATATATGACATATATGCATGATATTTTTAGAATATAACACACACTTTCTAAGTTACAAAATTCTCCACTTCTCTGTGGAGACATTCCTGACCTCTGTGGTGGATGCAGTATTCTGTAATACATCCAGGTGGACAATCCCTGAGATAGTTACAGAAATATGATATAAATGCAAATATGCATATTGTATAGCAAAAGAAGTATACATATCTGCAGACTGGTAGCAGGAAGACTGCAGGCAACAGTGACATATTTTGCAGCATTATGTAAGCTTTCATTTGATACCACAAAGTACCATATAAACATATTCTTGTTTAAGTTAACATATGGCATATTTTCATGTATTCATGATATTTCTGGAAAGTAACCCAGAGACATACCTCTCAACTGTACAGGTTTTTGCAGAATGTCCAGATTTTTGACTCATATTTTTGGTCCATTTTTTATAAATGTGTGGTTTACTGGCAAATTAGTGGCAAATCATTAAAGATCATTTTAGAAAATAATAGCAGACATTTGAGTTTCAGTTTTCATACCCTTCAGAAAATTCACAGTAATGCAAAACCTGTTAGTCTGTCAACTTTTTAAGTTTCCAAGAGCTATAGTTAAAAATTGTCCCTATTTTTGTGCCTTTGTCCCACTTTTATTTATGGCTTTGTCCAGATTTCTTGCTCTAAGAGGTTGAGAGATTCTCTGCTACTCAGTACACCACTTATCTGAAGAACCATCCCTGACCTGCATGGAGACTAGGCATGTGAAATGCTGTTCTGCAATGCTTCAATGTGGACAATGCTTGAGATATTTACACAAATATATTTATGTATATATGTATATTGCATTACTAAGTAAGTATAGATATCTGCAAATCAATAGCAGGCAGACAGTAGTAATGATAACTTTTGCACTGTTATTTAAGCTTTCTTTTGATAACATGAAGTTTCATCTTAACATCTTCTGGTTGAATTTATATTACATCTTTCCATGCAGCCATAAAATATGCACAATGAACTCTAAATATCTCAAAAATGGAATAGTGCTTACACTTCAGCTGTGAATAAGTTTTGAGCATTAGGCATGCTTTCACAAATACTGTGACATCCCACATAAATTCCTCTTACTTTACATTATGAAAGAAATATTCATATGACACGCTTTCAGACTCAGTATCTCGGTTACTGAGTGCCCTATATGGACCAAAGCCTTTCCTGAACATTGTACTATATTAGTCTGCAAAACGATGTTCTCCAGTGCTTCTTAACAGACATTGTCTAAGAACCTGAGAACCTACTCTGCCACTGGATACCATTACATAAGTAAAGGTTACTCCATGCCCTCCAGCTAATTAGTTAGAAAATGACCCACAGCAATTACTTGCAACTTCCATTTTCTAAATGTGCAGCATGGTATGTAGTGTGAGAAACAGTGAGCATTAACCAACATGACATGTGAGCCACAGCATTGATAGGACTACAATACAACCATGCATTTTATAGTTTCTGATAAAAAATGTCAAAAACATTTTCAATGTAAGGACTGCATCTAGCGTGTTGTATGCTCCTTTTCTGTGGCCAGGAAACTCATGAAGACCAGAAACATTTACCCCACTGCATACTTCACCTTGCTACTGCCAGACATATTCTGAAACCCACTGGAACCCCCTAAACACAAAAATATGCTCACCAAATACAACCACTTACCTCATATGTGTGACTATGAATGCATAAATAACTCTGATAGTAGTATCAGTTGTATATATCTCACCCCAATTTTGTCTTACCTGTACACAGTGCACTCTTTTATAACCTTCCTAAGTAATTACAGCCACTTTATTGATAGTGACACCTGAACTATGGCCAAATAAATGATTATATATATGTACAATAATAGTAATATTCAGAGGAAAAAAATCTGAATTTGGAGTACACAAAAGTAAAACACTGCATCAGTAGAACTGCATATTAAAATAAAGACATAAAGTATTAAATAAAGGCAAGTAAGCATACCATCAGCTAAGAAAAGCTTAAGAAAAGTAATGGGAACTGGGGAGCATTACTGCTTACATATGTCTTTTTCAGTTTTTAAGAAGTGGCTCCAGTATGATTATCATATGAATACACACACATTCAGACAGAAGTTTTGACTTGATCTCAAACAATTTAACCTCTTTATATACTATTTATTACAATGATATATTTTACATAAAAAATGTAACATTGTCTACTTATAACTAATATCATATGAAGAAGCTTAAAAAAGACTTTTGCCATAAGGCTGTTTTATACAAATCATTTTCCAAAAGTGGTTATACTGTCTGCTGTATGCTGATCAAGTCCTACAAATCAAAACAAAAATCTAAATACTGTTTATATATTTATTTTTGTGCCTATCCACTACACTACACTACTTTTAAGCTTTCTGTACATTGCCCCACTTTGAATGTGTTACTGTTGCATTATAGGCAGACAAACACAAAGGAACACATTAACATGAAAAACTAATGATCAGTGCCTTCTACAAAAATAATCTAAAATGAATCTCATGTAAACATAGATTTGAACCAGCTTGCTGAACAGACTTGCAAGTAAGTATTCCCCGGAAGCTGGAAGGCACTTTCTTTAAAACCACATCCACGGGAACTCTACAAGTTGCAAAAAGCACATCTTGAAAATAAAGCTAGACATGTGCCTTGCTAACTGACTGGGTATGAGCATGCTGATGTCAAACATCTGTGTAGTTTGGGATTGGCTAGCAAGAAACAACAGGTGGGGTTCAGCAGATATAAAGCTGGAATAAATGGTTATGGAAATCTTTTGAAATTGCAAAATTTTATCCACTAATTTTGATGCTTCTGACTTTAGCAACATGGACTTCTTACCTGCAATGCTGAGCACATCAAGTGCTTTATGGAGATCAAGGCAGGTCAGCCAAATAAAGGGATTTATGAAGTCTGTAAAATAAAATGTATTTTTTTGTAAAAAATTCTAATGGAAATGTCGATGCAACACATTTTGTGATCAAGTTACAGATGCACAATCATGGGTTTTAGATATTTTGATTTTACATCTGAAACTTGTGTATTAAAACAGTAATATGTAGGTTATTAATGGAGGACCTATAGGGGCTGGAGGCATGGCATGCTTACACATACATATAGTTTGCCACTGCTAGAGCTGTAGGCACCATTCTAGGAATGCAAAATATGTGTGGTAGGCATGAATGAGTTAACAGTGATTAATACCTAACTTAGTGTTGCCTGCAATTACAAAGTGCTGCATTCGTAGGTACTGTTGTAGTAACCAGCAGTTAAAAAAAGGAGCAATAAACAGTGAAGCAACGGTTAACAAGAGAGATGTAAATATAATTATTTCTCCTACTTTTTTCGGACAGCCATGCAACTTTCACAATCTGAGTCCTAGTCCATTATACTACAGTCAGAGCTGGATTATGGTCAAATGAGGGCCTGTGTAGGGCAATAGATTGACCCCCGCCCCTGGCACTATTACTTGGCTATTTCTCCCCAGTTACAATAAACACCGTTCAAACGTGTCAGTGTGCATACTATTTTCTTCTTTGCTTCTACAGTGATTACAGATATTTGGATTTCAAATTTTATAGCACAAAAAACAATAATTTGCTAAACAAAACAATACAATCTCACAGTGAAAACAGGCTTAACATGAGCAGTAAACTTTTCTGCCCTTGAAACTCACATTCATGGAAATGGCATTGAAACATTAAGCAACTAAACAAAACAGATAAACCTATACTGATAAAACTGTTCATTTCAGAACATTTCAACCATAAAAGGTCACTCAGACTTATGTTATTACAATCTACCAGTATAAGTAAATATGCACGATCCCTGCAGAAATAAAAGTCATCTGAATAATTTCACATTAAAGAGATCTGTAACTATTGAAGAGGTT
The DNA here is from genome assembly GCF_019279795.1 of Protopterus annectens. Taxonomy (NCBI): domain Eukaryota; kingdom Metazoa; phylum Chordata; order Ceratodontiformes; family Protopteridae; genus Protopterus; species Protopterus annectens. The sequence goes on from NC_056747.1 coordinate 465,114,289, forward strand.
GCCACTGGCAAACAACTTTACATTCCATTGTTTCATCTACAAATTCAGTGCCTGCTGCCCTTGAAGAATAAATTGCTTATGTTACATTAAAAAAGTGGTAAGCTGGGAATCTCATCCAAAGAAGGACACACTCAGGAGTGCAACACCCCCATCCTCCCATTAAAGAACACCACATTATTAGCAATCAATATGTGTGGTGTGGGAGCAGAACTGACAGCCTTCTGCACCAAAGGCAAGTATGCTACACACTACTTTCAAGTTCTAAAGCACAAACACTGAAGGCCATTTGCTGAACTAAACAGGTACATATTGGCAACAGACTTAGCTTGAGTAACAGTAAACTTTTCTTCCCTTGAAACTTTTTCCTTAAAAATGCATGGAAACTCACAGTTCTTTGAAAATGCAATGAAATTCACATTCCTTGAAAATGCACCCACATTGATTAATTGAGTATTCTGGAATCTGGTAGTTGGTGTAGAGGATTCAGGCTCTTGTCTCCTTGTAATCAAGGTATAGGGTTTGAGCCTGAGCAAGTTAATTAACTACTCTGCAGGCACTAACTAGGGTGTTTTACACAGACACACACACACACACACACACACACACACAATTGCAAGCAGCAGTTTATACCATTTGAATTCTGCTGCAAAAAGCAGCAGTAGGTCTATTGCTCATCTCTTATGTGTGCGCACACACACACACACACACACACACACACACACACACACACACACACACACACACACACACACACACACACACACTTCATCACAGCAAGCAGCAGTGTACACCTGCTGTTTGAATTCTGCTGTGAAAAGCAGCAGGAAAGGGAAACTCATACCAGCAGTAGGTCTCTTGTTTGTCCCTCACTAGCAGCAGTTCTCTAAACACTTACCCAAATGCACCTCATCATGGCAAACAGCAGCAGTTTTCCATACACCTTGAATTCTGCTGTGAAAAGCAGTAGCAGCAAAGTGAATCTCATGGCAGAAGTAGGTCTCTTGCTCATCTCTCTCTTGTTAGCAATAGGTCTCTCACTTGTCTCTCTTTCATGGTAGCAGCAGTTCTGTCTGTCATGGACTTTTGAGTTCCACGCGAAAAGCAACAAGAAAGGGAAAATTAAGCATGCATGCATCATAGTAAAGACTCACTCACAAACCTGGAGTGTGTCCTGAAGGGAAAGTTCCAAAGTTTAAGTGGTGTGTGTCATTGCAAGTATGCATGCATAGTTCATCCTTAAAGAAGAAATGTTGTGGCATTTTCCCCACCCCGCCACCACAGCCAATGGGCTCAAGGCAACTGTCTAGGTCACCTAGTGTTGGATTCAGCACTGACCACAGTAAAATCTTAGAGCACTGCTAGCTGTGCACTATACTTACTTACAATTTTGTCTTTTAATGAAGTTTATAATATATATATATATATATATATATATATATATATATATATATATATATATATACATACACATTAATAATGTATACATTCTTACAGGTGTTTAATGTTTTACTGATGCACTGTCACATACCTAAATGGCAGTGTTTTTTTTTTTCATTGCATTTGTGATGATATGGGCAAGTGCCAGCATAGCCAGTTGGAGTTTTGTAAAGAATAACATGTCCTTTGAATATAAAACTATTTATGCAAGATGCTTGTCTTACAAATGTGTTAGAACTGTATGTAATTTGTATATCAAACTGATTTTGTACAGATCCACAAAAAAGCACCAGGATCAGGAATACAACTCAGCAGTCCAAAATTTGTTTAATGATTGAGCGCTTTCGATACAAACTTCATCAGAATCACATTATTCAGAATAATTATCCTAATTAATATACTCTGTACACTTAATTCATGTCACCCTACAACCAATCCCATCCATTTTCCAATAATAAACACTCAGTGCCTTAAAGCAACCAAATGCATAAATTACAATGAATATAGACTTAAGCTAAATTGAAAAAAAACACACAAATATTACATGACCATCAACATAAAACTAATAAAATTGTTAAAATGCAAAATTAAATTACATAAGATTTTAATTTAAGAATGCTAGTAATTGAAACATGGTCATTCAGACCGGGGGGGGGGGGGGGGGCTTCATGGCGTTTAACTTGAATTACCACCGAAGCTCCTTCTCTTCTATTCTGTCATCCCAAAGTCCAGCCCGAATGTCCACGGGGACATAATCCACCCTAAAAAATTAAAAATAATGGTCTTAATGTGTTCCGATATGCCTTGCTAATGCATTCCCAGGGTCCTTCTTCTTGATATCCAAATTATGCTCGTGAATCCTATCTTTGAATTTTCTCTGTGTTTTACCCACATAGAACCACCTACACTTTTAACATGCAGCCACATATACCAAACCCACGGAATTACAATTAAAATGCAAACCAGGTTTTAAAGCTACCTGATTCACAACTGTCTGCTTACCTACTAAAATATGTTTACAATATTTACAAAAAATGCATTTATAAGTCCCTGTCCTTTTGGTACTAAGATGTAAAACAAAATTGTCTCTGCCACTTTCCATGTAGTTCTTAATGGTCCGGCCCCATCTAAAAACAAAATCAGGATGTGGACCCACCTTATTAATCACCCCATTAAAACATGAAAAAATCCCCCAATTCTTGATAACAATGTCCTTGATAGCCTTGGCCTCAAGACAATAGTTAGCAATGAAAGCCGTATGCTGGATATCAATACAGGATGACTTATCACCAGTCATTTCAGCAACTGAAGTGTAGGTAGACTCTATAAGGGGTACTATGTCCCCATTATCTCTTCTAGTGACAACTTCATTTTGGATCGACAAAATCAATTCACCAGGGTATCCCCGGTTTAAAAACGTTCTGCAAAATCTCACATTCCCTCAAAAATGTATACCTATTTGACACCATACGTGCCAAACAAATGCATTGACCCTTTACCACCCCACTTTTTTGATGAATGGGGTGGCAGCTATCAAAATGTAAAAGCCCATTACCGTAAGTGAGCTTCCTGTATCTAGAACTCATCACCCCACCTGTGTGTTGATTTTTAGTTAATAGGATGTCCAAGTAGTTAATAAATACATGATCATATGTATAGGTAAACTTAAAAAAGGGGTGGTGTTGTTTAAATAATCTATAAAGGGGGCCTATCTCATCTTCTGCCTGGTTCCAAATGAAAAACAAATCATCCAGATAACGGAGATATAACTGCCATGGAGGACTAGGAAAAATTTTCAAGTAAATATTGCAGTAAAGCAATATTAGCAAAAATGGGGACACAAATGGCCCCCATTTCCACTCCTCTGGATTGCTGGAAATATTGTCCTTCTAGGAACACAAAATTATTTTTCAGTACCACCTCCATAGACATAACCAACACATTGATATCATTATTGTCTAACTCAGTAAACTCGCACAAAAAATCATGAAACCACTCTAAACCTGTATTGTGTGGAATCACGTTAAAAAGCTCAATCACATGAACTGTTAGGAAAATACTTTCATCTGAAATCTCCACATTCTTAACTTTAATCAAAAAGTCCCAGGAATCTATACAAAGATTTGGAAATCTATTCTAACAGTTTTTCAATTTCAAATCAATATACCTTCCTAGGGGATGAGTTTTGGACCTCATACTATTGACTATTGGTCTCACTGGTGGGTCATTGACACATTTATGTATTTTTGGGATACCAAATATGCTAGGTATAGTAGGAAACTGTACGTGCAAAAAAAACAAAACGTGTCATGACTAATTTCATTATGTTCTACCATATCCTGTAACCAATAATCTATTCTACAGTATGCTAGCTGAATGAAATTCAAGGAGGTTTCCTCATACAATTCATAATTAGACACATAAATCGCCATTCTCTGCAAATAATCATTCTTGCTCATAACCGCTACCCCACCCCCCTTTTTCGGGTTTCATAACCCTTATGCTCTTGTTTTTAGACAATTCCTGTAACAGTTGAAACTCAAGTTTGACAATGCTCTGGTATCAAAATTTCAGGCCTTTAAGTTCCAAAATTCAAATTCAACTAGTTTTTCAAATAACAATAAAGGCAGCATTAAAGGGGAGTTGAACATACTCAACCTTGTAAACTTTCTATTATCAACCAAGGTTCTGTTATTAAAAATTAACCTGAAGTTTAACTTTCTCAAAAATAATTTAAAATCAGTTAGGATATCATCCAATTTAACATGGACAGAGGGCACAAAAGTGTTACCCCAGCTTAACAATTCAACATGCTGCTCAGAACATATGTAGTCACTATAGTTGTAAAGTACAAAGTCACCTGTATAATTTTTGATAACCACTGGTGCTGAAACAACATTAATTTCTTCTTCATCAGCCAGTCTAACTTCCCATATATGTGTGTCCAAAATGGCTGCAATTACCATTGAAACCTCTGGTTCCACTTGTTCACTCCATTTCGACCTCCACGCCATACTGGGGGTGGATTCCTCTGCCGCGATTGATGATTTCTAATTCGTTCGGACCTCTGAGTTACATACGCTCCTAAAGAGCTTACCTCAGCTATCTCATCCTCCTCCTCCACAGGTTCCCAATTGGTTGTACAATCACTCCCACTACCAAATTGTCTAACATTTGTAACTTTGGGTTTCGGATAAGCTCTCCCCTCACTATATTCATGAAAGTCCCTCTCAAATTTCTTGTCTTTACAAGTTTTTATTTTCAAAATCTCTTGATCAACCCAATGAAAAAACTAAGTGTAGTCAGTCTGATATTGGGGAAACAACAAATCCTGAGTAAAAAGGGAGTTCAGCTTGTTTGCCTCAGTCATAAGCTTCTCTACTTCCCTCTGGTTGTGTCTAATCAGCCATTCAAGCATCTCACACCCACTCTGATTAAACAAGTCAATTAGTTCATGATAAAGTTGGGACTCGGCACTTACCCCATTAGGAAGCGTCCATGGTTTATGTGGATGGTAATCTGTTTTTTTTTTCAATTTAGCTTAAGTCTATAGTCATTGTAATTTATGCATTTGGTTGCTTTAAGGCACTGAGTGTTTATTATTCAAAAATGGATGGGATTGGTTGTAGGTGACATGTGGATTAAGTGGACAGAGTATATTAATTAGGATAATTATTCTGAATAATATGATTCTGATGAGCTTGTATCAAACGTGCTCAATCATTAAACACATTTTGGACTGTTGAGTTAAGTTCCTGATCCTGGTGTTTTTTTGTGGAGTTGTTCGTATGATTTTGTACAGATACTTGTGCTGAAAATATATTTGTGAACTTTGCTTGTGTTGAAATGTATCAGCAAAGCACCCTGATGAAATGAAGAGAAACGTACATGTATTATTGTATCGAAATTAAATGTAAAGTAGATAGTCAATTATCTGAACTAATTGGGACCTAGGGTAGTTTGGATAATCAGACTGTTCGGATAATCAAACGTACATTGAACCGGATAAAAAAAACTTCTAAAATCTTGTTTTATCTGCACACAGGGAATACACTTTTCAACCATTCAGCAGTTCTATTGACAATAAATATTTTTCACAAGTTCAAAAAACACTCACAAACGAATACGTATAACCTTTACATATTCTGACTTTATGGTTTTTCGTACCTAAAACTTTGGAAAGCTGCTTTCATATAATTTACATTTCTGATAAATGGCATTTGGATAATCAACTCTGTACTGTATATGTTTTAATAGAGGATACTGGCACAGCAGAGGTTAACTTTAAGAAGAATAAGGGAAATGTAAATGAGCTGTTAAACCATTAAAATGGCACCCCACAGTGCTGAATAGGACTGGAGATGATAGGTCAGGGAAAAGCCTTTGTTCATTAGCTCAGTAAAAAGAGGGGAGGCCCCAGGCACTGCCATAAACATTTAGATGTGTATTGTAGCTGTCATAGGTTCATAGGTAGGTACTAGGCTATCGGCCCTGGGGCCTATACAAGCCCAGCCAAAAAGGTACCCTGGCTTTTGCCACCCAAGAAAATTATTTTCCTGTGCCACTGTCGAGCAGAGCCACAGAGGTGATCCTTGGGGTGAATTTCCTATTTCCCAACGAATCATCAAGATTTTTCTTGAAGAGTGCTAATGAGGAGCTTTGTTTGATATAGATAGGTAGTTTATTCCAGAGTATGGGATGTTTCTGAGACAGGAATCTATCCCTCCGGCATGTTCTGTTTATTGTGGTGACAAGGTTTAGGTCCCTAAAGCGTGTAGCTCAGAGGGATTGGGATTTCTTTAAGTGGACCATGTCCAACAGCTCTGGGTTTGACATAACTTTGTATGTTAGGCAGAGATCACCTCTGAGTAGGCGATATGCGACGGAGTAAAGCTACAGTTTTTTGAGACGGTCTGTGTAGGGCATCTGTTTGAGGACTCTTTGTGAGGTATTTCTACGGCCTTTCCAGTGGTTGTAGATGTCTTGTGAGGTACATACCAAAAGGGGCGTTGTACTCTATAATGGATCTAATGAGTGATGAGTAGAGGGGAGCAATGACCTCTTTTTTTCTGGATGAGAAACCTTTTGTGATGAGGTGTGCCATGTAGAAGGATTTCCTGACTACTGTGGCGATGTGATGATCAAAGGAGAGACTACTGTCCACCTGTGTCCCAAGGTCTCTTAGGTTCATAGGTAGGTACTAGGCTATTTGCCCAAGGGCATTTATAAGCCTAGCCAGAGTGTGTTGACTTTTGCCACCCCATTGATTAATTAACTGAGCCTCTGTCAAGCACAGCCAATGAAGTAATCCCAGGGGTGTACTTTCTGTTACCCATCCACTCGTCAAGGCTTCTCTTGAAGAGTGTTAGTGAGGGGCTCTGCCTAATGTAGTTAGGAATTTTGTTCCAAAGCATGGGGAGTCTCTGTGACAGGAATCTATCCCTCCAGCATGTTCTATTTATTGTTGTGGCGAAGTTTAGCTCACTAGAGCACATACCTTACTTCATTGGCTACCCAACATTATGAACCATTGCTACTGGCTGTCTATAGAACACTGATGTAGTTCTGTCCTTGTTAGTTTTCTGGCGACAAGCCTACGATGATGCTTACTGCTATTTAAGAATTACTTAGTGACCGTTTTATTCATAGCGCCTTTTTGGTGCTTTTGTGTGTATATATATATATATATATATATATATATATATATATATATATATATATATATATGTATGTATATATATATATATATATATTTATATATATATATATATATATATATATAAAGAAAAAACCTGGAAACCCAGAACATCCAAACAAAGCAGGCGAAAGGAAAAATATATATATATATATATATATATATATATATATATATATATATATATATATATATTTTATAACCCATTAGTATTAGTTTATGCCCCTGATTGACATGAGACTGGTATTGACAGCTGATCGTCTTCCGCAACTAAATAAGTTATATTTTGAATTGCTATTGGACATTTGTTATGCTGTTTGACCAAGATATTGTTTCTATGCATTTTTCATTGGAGAATTGTTCTCTTGATTGACCCATGGGGAAGAGTTGAGCTTGTCCCAACTCATTGGTTACCTAACGTAATGAGTTTATGCCATTGGCCGTCTGTAGAACACTGAAGGTGTTCTGTTATTGCTAGTTTTGTGGCAATGAGTCTGCAACGATATTTAATGTTATTTAAGAATTATTTAGCGATTAACTCACTTATAGCACTTTTGTGGTGTTTTGGGACTTTTTGTGTATATATATTTTTTATAAATATATGTTAGCATTAGTTTGATTGATGAAAGGCTGGTGTTGACAGCCGACCATCCTCCATGGCTAGACAAGATATGATATGAATTTTCATTGGACACTTGTCACGCTAGCTGACCAATAAGATATTGGTCTTTATGTATCATCCATTGGCCAATTGTATTTTTGATTGACCTATAATGAGAATTTTATTCTGTCTATCTCATTAGCACCAAAATGCCAGGAAGAAACAATTGTTATTCGCTGTTTTGATATATGCTCATTAGCTATTCGATGATGAATCTCTATAGGGATGTTTGCCATTATTGATGATCCATTTATTTAGTTTTTATTGTCAGTTTCCATTGTCATTTTTCATGGAGCTGTAAATGTTGCCTTGGCAACTGTCGCTTCATTGAAACAAAGGAATATGTATGAGGCGACAGCAGTCATTAGTCTATTTGCTTGAATATCAGTCTATTCCCTTTCCTAATTGTATGTTTTGATAAGGGGTCAATGTAATATTATGTTTTGTGCTTTTATTTACTGTTTTTTGTTATTGATTTGATAACAGACTTTTTTCATTATACTTCATAATGGACAATTGATATGTAGTTAGCCTATGAAGTAGTGAAATGTTCTTTATTCTATGGGTTAATGGCAAGGGTTACCCGTTAAATATTAAAGTTTCTATAGACGAGCAAGGCACAACATTCTTAAAGGTAATGAACAATGATTGGTGGTTATTACCACCACTTGACTGGCTCTAAATAAATTAAATGGAACTTATTCTATTCTTCTGATTGGATGTTTGTTTCATTTTACATCCTATGAGAAACTATTATTTTGGATACAACCATTGGCTATTAATCTCACTGTTATTTTAGAATAATGAAAATGATTGGATGGTTGTCTTTTTCTAAATGATTTTTAAATGATGCTTGGGAATAAGCGTTACGATCTGATGAAGGCTGAATACTCGAAAACGCTTATCGATTTTCATTATTAATAGCTTATTTCAAGTGTTTGTCATCCAATAAATGTTTATTTTTATACTTTTCATGTTTATTTGGTCACTTGTTTGGAACACAGTTGCCGTGGTGGTGCTCTGAAGTCTTCACTTGCTGCTGTTTTGTATTTTTGTCTTCACCACCTTTAGTGGAACTGGAAGTTTTCTCTTCTGTTGCATCTTGTGACATAGGGATTTATACCTAGTTTAGTGAGTTTATCTATAATTCCAGAGTGGGGGATGGTGTCGAAAGTCTTGGCAAGATCTAGATAGGCTGTGTGAACCATCTTACCCTTGTCTACGGCTTTCGTGGCTGCTTCAAAGAAGTCTATCAGGTTTAGGAGACATGATCTGCCTTTTACAAACCCGAACTGGGTGGGGTCCAGAGTTTGGAGATTACCAGTGTCTTTGTTTATAAGTTCCATGATGATACATTCCATGGCCTTGCAGACCAGGCTTGTCAAGCTAATGGGGTGGTGGCTCCCCCCTTGTGGAATGGGATAACCGTCGCTGTGCGCCATTCAGCAGGCACAAAGCCTAAGGTGAGGCTATGATTGAACATGGTACTTAGGGTGGGGTGCCAGTTCGTTCTGTAGTTCATGTAGAACGCAGCCTGGGATGTTGTCTGGCCCCATGGTTGCTGTGTTCTTGGCTTTGGAGAGTGTGTTTTTTACCTGTGCAGCCGTGATTACAGGAACTTTGCATTCTTCTGGTATAGAGATGGGCTCTTTAGGGGGTGAGAGGTGGGTAAAGTTAGCACTGGACCTATCTGCCAAGATGTTGGCAATATCAGTTGGGTCTGTATATTTAGTTCCATTGTGCTGTAACTCAGCGCAGATCTGAGTGTTGCCATTGAGATTCTTGACATAGCTATAGAATGCGTTATGGTTGTCTTTAGAATCAGTGGTGATTTTGTTTTCATAACTAGCTTTGGAGGATTTTATCAGGGATCGCAGCTTCTTACTGAGGCTGACCAGGGAGCTCCTCCACTCATGGGATTTTACTCTCTTTTGCAACAGTTTCTTCCTTCTGTTGTATAGTTTGTTTATGGCAGGGGCCCACCAGATTGGCTTCCTTTTTTTGGAGGATAGCATCTTGGTTCTGTTTGGGATAGCACGATCCATACACTCATGTAAGTGCTTATAAAGTGCAATTGTGTAGGATTCAGTAGTCGTAACTGTATTGTCCATCTGCATGGGTATCATGAAGTTCACCACTTCTGTCGTAAGCATGAAGTTGGCTTTGGAGAAATTTTTTACCATGGTTTCCTTAATGGGGGTGGGGGCAGGATGTGGATATCTAGGGTAATTAGCTTATGATCGGATTGGACCAATGAGGCGTTGACTTCAGGGGTGGAACACCGGTCACTCATGTTGGTAATGACTAGATCTAGGATATTGTTGCCCCTGGCGGGGGTGTGGATAAGTTGATCTAGGGCATTGGACTTTTTGAATTTCAGAAAGCGTTGAGCAAAGGAGTTGGTACATGAGTAGTTTTCCCAGTTAATGGTGGGGTAGTTAAAATCGCCCATTATTAGGGTGTTTTGTTGAACCCTAATATTTTCCAGTACATCAAGAAAAGAGGTGTGGGAATCCTGGGGGATGGTGGGTGATCTGTAGCAAGCTACAATTTGGATTGCGGTTTTGCCCAGAGTTAGTTGCACTTGGATAACCTCGGTTGCATTATGCTGAGCAACTAGCCTGGAGGTGTGGATATCCTTAATGAATATGGGCACACCTCCGCCTTTGGTGTTGTCTATGCTCAATTTGTGTCTTAGCTTCAAAGGGGAATAATGTGAGAACCTAGAGTCAGGTGACCAGATGAGGTCATTCTGCCAGCCCTCTTAGAAATTATGTTTTGGATATTATGAAAAGAAATCTCAGAGTATTGAGTATTCTGTTTGGGAAGCCTGACTAGAAAGACCCTCACCCACAGCATCTTTCCTTGTGGTAGTAAGTAACTTAACCAGGGAACAGTAATTCTTTTAGTTTCAGTCAGGAATATAGTGAAGCTTAATTTAGAGGGTGTTTTTCTTTATATGTATGAGTCTGTACATCAGTGTTAATTTCAGTATTTTCTGTGACTTGAACTCTGTGGTTTTCTGTAAATATATATTAAATAGTTTCCTGTACTTTTATTATTTATTATTAAATATATTTAAAACCTTTATTCTGGCTGGTCCTTGTAGAAAGTATTTAACCTCTGAGAGTGCTTATATTTATTTGGTGACACTGTGTGGGCCACTTCAGAAGGCCTAGCCATCTTGGTGAACTACTACAATTTGTATTGGCATTACTATTACACAGTATAATTGGATACCCTTTGTTAAGGGCCTCAGAGTAGCTGATTGGGGTGTGTCTGGTGGTGGTGGAAACTACCTTATAGTCTGGGCAGAAGGGGGCATAGCTAGTAAATTTGTGCCAGACTTTCCCAGGTGTGTGTATATGTGTGTGTGTGTGTGTGTGTGTGTGTGTGTGTGTGTGTGTGTGTGTGTGTGTATGTGCAAATCAAATCTCTCAGTGTGTGTGTGTCAGCTACCTGGGGGAGGGACATGAAGCACTGGATTCACAAAGAGGGTGCTAAAGGACTTGGCTTGGACACTTGGCTGATGACGTAACCCTACAGCTGTACCAGTGGGTAGTCTTATTGGAGACCTGAAGGGAGACAGATACAGAGACATCCAGACCCCAGGCTGAGTGTGTTCCCTCTGTTCTCTTTAGGGAAATTGTACTTGATACAGAGAGGTCTGCATCTGGAAATAGTGAGGGTATCCATTTGTATTCCAAGTGCACGTCCCTCTCCAGTGTCAGTGGTGAGGATTCAGGCTCCTTGATTACTGGCCCAGTGTAGGAAATGACACATATTGGCGGCCATCACATATTGGTAGCAGTGGTAGACATCACAGTATTCCTAAGCACATTTCTTACTTGTTATTGTCTTTACCATTGTGGCCTGTGTCATGGCTGAAAAGGATTTCTGTACTTGTTCACTTATCCTATTAAGAAAGTAAAACTAAAATAAAATAAATAACCAGAAGCAACAGAGGGAAGGGGAAGACAGAGCAGGAAAAAGTGAAGACCAGGTAATAGCAGTTCCTTTCCTAAGATATTTTATTTATTATGTTAAGACAAGGAAGGTAAATCATTACTAATGGTGGCATTCAACCATAAGACTATAGTTGTAAGCTATCACAGCTATTAATTCTGATTTTGAGTGGTATCCTGCCCTCACTGTGAATGGCACTTAGATTCAAGGAAAAGATGATTGCATTCAACAATTGGCTAAGTAGCTGGTGTCATTTGGGGGGTGGGGGTTGGGTCCAGTAAGTATTTACCTGGCAAGACATGATTGACAATCCTACTTGCTTTTCCAAGTCTGGTCTGCAGTTCTTGTTCAAGGACTTCTGCATACTGGCCAGAACCTTTGCTGTCCCCATCATGCCTTTTTGGGCAGAGTTAATCTAATGAAAGTACCAAGCTAACT